>NW_006159867.1:2554909-2600802 GCF_000334495.1 Tupaia belangeri chinensis | reverse complement strand
TTCCCTACAGAGTTGTAAGCACACATTTTAAGGGCAACAATAAGAGTAGGAATTCCAAGCATACAATCAGCTAAATCAAGGATTGGTTCAAGATAGCATGAGCATACTGATCTAGTGAGTTTTCTGGATTGGTGGGGCCTTAGGTAATCAATATGCCAGCCAAATCTCATACTCTATACCTCAAGACTGAAGTACTCATTTTTCTAAGCACTCAAGAACTCTCAGGTGAATGCATGTATGGAAGTTTCTTTGAATGAAGAAAGCCACTTTACTCAAGATTATATTCCCATGTAGTTTGTTGATGGTGCAAATATGATAATGAGAGTTTCATAAAGCAATGGACTTCTCATTAGTTATTTTCCAAGTCACATAAAAAATAATTGCTGGAACTAACATGGGAAATCATGGGAAAAATATAACAAAAGATTCAGAGAAGTGAACATGTGATAGTAGGCATTCTATGTAAGGTTGGAAAAAATCTATCTACTGGCCATTTCCTATAAGAGAACCTAGAAGAGACAGTACCAAATTGATGGGTATACACTGGGATAACAGGCCCTCATTGTTGGCATCTCCATTAGTCTAGGGATAATGGTTAAAGATACAATACAAAACTGATTTCCTTGTTAGTAATAGGGATCATAGAATCCCAAACACAGAAGAAAGATAGTGGAACATAACTGTCAGTTGCAGGTTGAATACTATTAGAATAATCACAGATAAGGACAAAATGACCTGACATTCAGAGAGCCACAGAGATGGTTACTAGAATAGTTTTCCTAGGGGCAAGATGTATAGGCAGCCAACAATCTTACTGCTAAAAAGACATCAAGAATAGATGTTAGAGGTAGATGCCATCTATCCCAATTTATCATAATTTCTTGCCTTGTTTATGAAGTGGTGCAGGGATTTTAGACCCAGAACCCATCAACTAAAGAAGTTATCATAAGAATCAGGAAAACATCACATCAAGTATACATCATAATGGGAACATTTCTGAAATAGCAAAGCAAGGATTTTCAAAAACTGGTCCCCATAAAAGAAGCAAGAATATTGGAATAGACAACTGCCAATATAAGTTTTTCAGAACCCTGAAATATAATGAAATTTTTTCAATAATCAAAGGAAGATGTACCCAATAAGAAAGCTAAATCTGGGTAGGAACATTGAGTTTTGTTGGTGTTACAAAACAATCTAATGCCCTGTTCATTAGCTCTGTAGTATCTTTGAAACTAAAAGTCTTAGACATGTTGTAACTTTGAAAAGCATTACATTTCCAGCCACTACAGGGGTCAGGATAGGTTTAGAGATCTTGAGGAGTGGGCTAACCCCATATCACAGTGGTTAAATCCTATGTACTGGGACCTGGATCACACAAGGCCAACCTAGGTTGTGATTCTTACCCCAGTAGCTTGAAAAACAAGAATCCCAGCCCTGTGACTTGAAAAACATGCCATGTGCATATGCTCAGGGTAGAGAAATACAAGAAAACAATTGCTTTTTCAGTCTGTAACTCTAGCAAGTACACACACCCTTTAGCAATTAAGAAAAATCCTAAAAAGTCACATAATAGGGAATTGTCACTATCTGACCATTTGGAAACTTGCCTAAAAGCAGCACTCTTATGACACATATTTTATTGTGACTTAGACTTCACACTGTGCTAACAACCCACATGCAACACATTTGTCAAAAATAGACAGCTGCAATTGTCTAATATTGAAGGTTCCTTAATCAGTGCTACCACCAGTTAAGGCTAACAAGTGGCTAAACAAAACACTTTAAAGAAAAAATGGAAAAATGAGATGTCTATAGAAAGCTTTGCAAAGCTCTAACGTATTCCTGGAAATCAAGAATGTTATACAAATACATATTTATGCTCACCTGCCCAGAACTGTGCAAATACTCAAGAGCTCTGAGGTGATCTAAAAGTAAATAGGATGGTGCAAGAACTCCAGAGTAGCCAAAGCATCTTTAAAAATACAGACAATGTTGGAGAACTCACCTTTCCTAAATTCAAAAATTAAAATAAAAATAGAATGCTCTAGAATTATAGAGAGGTGATGGTAGCAGAACCTTGTGAATATACTGAAAACCACTAAACTGAACATTTTAAAGGGGTAAGCTTATGTTAATTATATCTTGATAATATTCTGATAATTAAAACATACATAACTCACATAAAATTAAAACTTGCAGGAAATGAGCTAGAAGTGGTAAGTGTGTTAGAGACCGTGGTGAGATACTTGTGCTCTAGAGAACTCAGCCATCTCAGAACTGAGGACTTTGTTGTCCATCTGGACCAGCAGAAGTGCTAGCTAAGAATAACAAAAGTCCAGAATGAGTAGTTAAGAGAGAATAATGAGAAACATTTGCAGACTCAAACCCAGCTGCTGCAGTAGAACTTAAAATGTATCGCATTAGATTTCTGTTGTAAGACTTCCATTAGGATAAAGAAACTTTGGAATCCTGGAGAAACTGGTCTCAGAGCTGGAACTGAGCGGGACAGCAGGTGGATTATGGTGGATGACTGATGCCCTGTCCAGATGACCCTCTCCATGACAAAACCCTCAAATATATGAACGTTTGGAGTGTCTGTGGCTGACAACTCTCAAATTATTTATTTCTAGGACTTACTCTTGCCTGAGATCTCTCTCTCCCCCAAGTTCAGGCTTTCTTCCAGGGTGCCTCCATTTCTAATGGGTGGTTGAAATGGGAGTGTAAAGTAACAGCCCTAGAGCATCAGTTCTGAAGAAATCTTAAGAGACAACATACAGTCAATGCTTCCTGTTCAATTTGGCGGAGGTATCATAGTTTATTATCCATCTACTCATGTCTTGCTCTCTCTTTAGCTCATTTGTTAAATAAATAAATGAATAGATAAATAAATTAATTAAACATACATTTATGCTTCAGACAAGCAAATAAAATGAATAAAACTCTTTGGGCATTATAAATAGTAAGGAACTTGGCTAACTTTTCTTTTTTCTCTTCTTTTTTTGAAATGCAATAGATTGCTTTTAATAACAACATACAAAATCTGAGGAGCCAAAGTAGTCCCCTGTCCTGGAGCCCATGAATAAAATCATGAGGAGGAGCTCCTCCCTCTTCCTCTATTTCTTGTAACAATAGCATGCTTTTGGAAACCATATATGAGCCACACTACTTCCATTTTTTTATTGTACTGAATCTTTACCCTAGGTAGGAAGAGAACTTAAAAAAATAATATGTGCAGGGGTTGTAAAGAAACAAGTTCATTATTCTTTACAGATAATAACATTCTATACAGAAAATCATTGAACATCTGCAAATACAATTAACAAGACAGTTTATCAATTATGACCTTATAAACCAGCAGCAAACATTTATATAATATAATTTGAAAAGAAGCAATTATAGTAGCAATAAAAACTGGAAGTTACATAGAGATTGGTGCTTCTAAAATCTTTGTGTATAATTATAATTAAAGACATAAAACTTCCCTAAGTAAATAAAGAGATTTTTTCATGTTAATTTGTCAGAAAAATTACATGAAAATGATCCAACATTGACCCAACAAGTACTAAATGCAACTATGTGTCGGGTACTCTTCTGAAGAATTGGGCTCTTATTAAGAAAAACAGAATTTCTATTCTAATTCTCTTCATGTTATTTGATAAATATGAATCTAATCAACCTAATACAATTCTAAAACATATTACAGTAGGATTATTTTCCTGAAAGACTTGACACACTATTCCTAAAAATTATATGAAAAAGTCAAAGATCAGGGACCAGCAGTTAGTGAAATGGCTATGTTGCTGGACTCCCATGTAGCCGACCGTGGTTCGAGTCCCGGACCCAGTGGCTTAAAACTCACGCTGGGCATGTGTGCATGCGTGCCCAAGATCCCTAGAGGAGAATGGAGGAGAAGGGATTGTGGTGTGGACACCCACCCTGCGGGGTGATTTCTCGCTTTCTGTCTCTCTGTCTCTCTCTGTCTGGAGAGTGCACGCACCCTATAGCAAAAACCTCTCAAAAGAAAAAAGTCAAAGATCAAATATAATCTGTAACTGTAGAAAAGAAAAGTTGTAGAAAGAAACACATAGGGAAATGAGCAGAAGGAAGAGCATGTTGTGTAGACAGAACCATTATAGGGCTCTCAGAGTGAAAACACTCTAGTCCTGAACAGAGAGACGTTACAAATACAGAAACCAGAGCCTCTTTCCTCTAGGACTGTGCATTCTCTTGCATGGACTTCCCATGTTGTTCCGTACAAACATGGTTTTGGTCCCTTTGATATTTCTGGGTATTATCAAGTAACCACACAATAGATTTCTATCTTATTTACCAGATAAAAGAGTGCTACTGAGATTACCGTTTTTAGAAATCTAAGGGTAATTAGTTGATTTAGGAGTTATGGTTTATAGTTTATTCATTAACCTTCTTCGTCAGGATCTTTCTTTTTTCTCTAGTGGGAATGAAAATGAACATGTACTAGGTATTTGCTTCAGTCTACAAAACATGGTAGAATATCAACAGAATAAAACAAAGAGGATATATCTTCCATAGATACATCTTTTAGAGAAAAGCAAACCTAATATAACTATCTATAATCTATATGTTTCTTGATAAAAATAAAGGTTTAAAAGTGTTTTCCATGCATTCCATTTTAAAACTGGTATGAATTTGTATAGTTAATGTAACCTTGAAACACCATAGTTATCTTTCTCCTGAAAAATGAAATTCTTAGATTGAATGACCTCTATGTTCTTTCCATTACAGATTTCTGTAATTCTTTTTACTCTTCAGGTATGATGAATCTTTATCTTACAGCTTTAATTTGATTCAGAAGCAAGAGTTTTTATTTTCCATGTTGATCAAATTCTACTAAAAATTTGTGTTACTGTTGTTTTCTTTATCTGTCCCCTAAGATTTGTGAAATACTTTCAAATATGTCTTTTATAATTTTCTGTTCTTAGTTCAGTGTTCAAGACACCCATCAAAATGTCTTATACTCAATATAAACATGCTTTTGTTTAATAATTGATCAATTATGATGTAGGAACTGCAATCTAGGCTCTTTAAATATCAAGCCTAGATCTTAACCTTTAAGACAAATTGACAAACATCCATTTATAATTAGTTTTAAGAAGACTAGCCTTGGGGCCAGCAGATGGTGTGGTGGTTAAGGCACTGGACTCCCACGTGTCCGACAGCAGTTCGAGTCCTAGACTTGGAAGCTTCCTTTCTCACTTTCCCATTCTCTCTGGTAAAATGAAAACAAAAATAAACAGTTAAAAAAAAAAGATTAACCTTTGGATCCAGCAGGTGGTGTGATGTTTATGGTACTAGATTCCCACATGGCTGACCACTGTTTGACACTTGGACCTGGCAGTTTGAAAATCACATTGGGTGCATGTGAATGTGTATGTACATAACATCCCAGGAAGAATGGAGGAGAAACTATGGGAGTATGACCACCCCTTCCAGGGGTGATTTCTCATTTTCTGTCTCACTGTATCTCTCTGATGAAAGCATGTGCCCTGTGGCATAAAAATAAAAAAAAAGAATAGACTTTATGCCTAGGGCTAATTTGCTTCTAACTATATGACAAAACTACCCTTTAAAAGATATTTTTTGAGTCAACCCATTGGTTGAAATTTATAAACTGCTGCCACACTGTATTTATAACTTTTTTCTTCTTTGAGCGTAGACTGCTGTCCTGTAAACTGTCACCTTTAATCTGAGATGGCACAGTGTAACCAAATTTCCAGTTCCCTCTAGAATCTAAGAAAGGGTAATTAGTTGATTTAGGAGATCTGGTTTACAGTTTCTGTTATCTTAATTAACCAGGATCTTTCTTTTTGTTTCTATAGTGGAATGAAAACGTAAATATACCAGGTATCTGCTTGAGTCCAAAAAACATGGTAAGATGCCAGTGTATCGCGATTTGAATAAGAAATAGGAGATGCACACACACATGCACACACAGACATGCATACACCCAGAGAGAGAGAGAGAGAGAGAGAGAGAGAGAAAGCCTCTAGTCAACTACTTTTAACTTCTGGCCTGCCTAGTAACTGTATTTCCTGAACATTTTGGTCACCCAATTTTCTGAATTCTTGAAATGCCCTGAGAGAATCGTGGAAATAGATTATTTCGTTATCTAGCTTAATCAAACCCCAGGTAGTTAACAGCAAATTTGGGGGACTTGTAAAATTGTCTGCTCTTATGAAGTGTGCTATTAGCTTTAAAAGACATAATCATCTCAGAAATGTAGCTACTCTGCAGATACCTTTTGATATACTTATTTGATCTACTCATAGCCTTCCTGATACTCTCACCTCATTAAAAACCACCAAAAATAGTAACAGGTGTTATCAGGATCCACCAGGTTGTGCTGTGAAGCTAACGTATAGCTTGGCAGCTTTATGAGTGGAACACGTTCAAGCAATCCTCAATTACCTTTATATTACTTAGAACCGAACTGTGCAAATTATAACGTTGGATCAATAAAGATATATGTTCAAAGATGAAGTATAAATTTGTATCTGATATTGATCGCTATTATGTCTGTTTTCAATCTTCTCTAACCTATATAGTAACACATTGGAAATAACTTTATTGGAAGAAATGGATGTACTCAATAAAAAATAAATTACTCATGTAATTCAAATCAGAATTTAATTCTAAGTAGTTATTTAGCAGTCTCAGCACTTCGGCCTAACAGGAAAAAGAATAGTCTTTTAATTATGATAGCTCGGTCTGTTGAACATTTGACTCATTGTTTCTTCTAGATTACAATGGCATCCGATCAATTATTTTTAGTATAATTTGAAGCCAAAAAATAATTATAGTGGTAAAGAGGAATATGTGTGTTGCTCGATATTTGAAATTCAAAAATGAA
Source organism: Tupaia belangeri chinensis (assembly GCF_000334495.1). Taxonomy (NCBI): domain Eukaryota; kingdom Metazoa; phylum Chordata; class Mammalia; order Scandentia; family Tupaiidae; genus Tupaia; species Tupaia belangeri. The sequence goes on along the minus strand of NW_006159867.1, from coordinate 2,593,913 downwards.
CACTAATTCGATGTCATTTAGAAGATGAAATTCAAATTTTATCTTCCAAATTGATACTTTTCATTAATGTCCTCTGTCTACTTATTAGTTTAATTTTACTGAAATACATATAACAACAGATTTTAGCTATTACAATAAAAGCAAGTAAGAAGCATGGCATTATTTATTATGCATTAAGTATCCTTGACTTGCAAAAAAATTGAAAATAATTACAGTTCAAATCAGCATACATTGTATTAGGTTTATATTCATGTGTATTGACTACAATGACTGAATAGAAACATACATAAGGGGAATTTCATGAATGCAATTTAATACCCTCTTAAACATCAGAAGTCTCAATAAATAATACTGGGCCAGTCCCACAGTCTAGTGATTAAGGGGCCTAAATTCCACATGAATTTGCTAGTCAACTCCCAGCCCTGGAAGCTTGAAAACACACGGGGTGCCTGTGTATGCATGCAGAAAAATCTCTACAGGAAGGAAGGATGGAGGGGAAGGATTGCAATGTGACCACACCCCATCAGGTGGTGTTTTCTCCCTCTCTCTGTCTCTCCATCTCTGCCTCTCTCTGGCAAGTGGACATACCCTCTGACAATTAAAAAAATACAAACAATACTGAAGAAATTAATTTTTTCTTACCATAAAAATATTTCATAATAAAATAAGAAACACCTTGATTTCTAAACTATTGTCAGATAAAAATGAAAGAGAGTTGAAAACACATTTTTCTTTAAGATATCAAGATCATTTTGAAGGAAATATAATAGGTAAACAGAACTAAATTAGCTTTTCTTAATAATCTGACAAACTTTTATTTGTATAAATTTGAGTATCTTATTTCTGTCATGTATGTTATAGTATTTAAGCTAAAGAATCTATTCCTGATGACCTAACCTTTAGTAAGCAGTTGACTAAGCTATCTTGATTCATGTTAAAATTGTCCAACAATTCTTCAATACCTAGGATAAATTTTTTGCACAAAAATAAACATAAATATTGTAAAAGCTTAGTTGAAATCTCAGTAAACCTTTAAGTAAATTAAGGTAAAATTATAGTTCTACTATAGATGAATATGCATATTTGTCATATACCTTGTACAAGAAATGTAGTATCCGTGTTAGAGAAAGTGTTTTAACATAAAATGTGAAATTTTTCAAAATTTATTTTGCTGGTTATAGACATATTGGAGCACACACATACACACATACACACAGAGACTCACAATCTGCCATTCTTTCCTCTTAATTTTCCCATCAATCCACAAAAAAAAAAAAAGAAAAAAAAATCACGATTTTATTTAGTGCTCATTTGTAATTGTTTCATGCAATAAACATATTAAAAATAAGTACTGACTTTAATATAATTCATAGAGATTTGTTAAAATATCAAATTCTGTCAGAAAGTGTAGTTTAAAGGCAGTGAAAACATTGGAATTGAGATGAGATGTGTGCATTTAAAAAATGCAGTCTTAAAAATATTTGGTACCTTGAGATGCATATATTTGAAAATTACAGTCATAGCAAATTTACAAATTTTGTCTATCCATCTTGAAACTATTGTTAAAGGCAATGAGTTCTCTTTATATCATCTTGCATATACATTTTTAAAAGTACTTTTTCGTCTTAAGAATAAAAGAATGCTCATCGCTCACTAGATACCCTGCTCTAATATAAATGTCTGTCACTACTTACATAGGTAAAATTAGACTGTAACTACAGCACAGATGTATTTACATTTTCCTGAAATCTATGGAAGTCAGAATCATAATAATTTATTGTTTCCAGGGCGGTTTCTTATATTACCTCGGTCTATCAGGCATGGCATAAAGTTTCCTTCTATTTCTTTGAGGAGAATAGGATCATATAAATGACCCATTCCTTTTCTGACTTTGGAATCTTGAACTTCAAGCATTGATCTTCTCTTTAAACTCCCATGGGTATTAAAAAGCGTGTTAAAAGAACAGAGATTAGAGACACACTATAAATTTCTCTTGGAACAGAAATTGTAAACACACATTATAGAAAAATGGTGTTGAGAGTAAAAAAGTAGAAAAGGACTAGTAGAATTAGCCCAGGTACAAAGGACTAAAAGGGCAGGACAAGCTGCTCTGACTATTATTTAAGACAGGCTATAGAAAGAAAATAGAATGTCAGTCACTTTAAGTTGGATGGATTAGGTTATCTATCATTATATCCTTAAAAGCACATGTTTATTGATATAGAGCTATGGTTTTAAAAACAAAAACAAATAAATCAAAGAAACCTTAAACTAACTGGTGTAATAACAGATTGTCAAGTCTCAGATGATGCAATTTGCATGTCTATCTGACCTAAGTCTGAAAATGGCTGAGCAATGCTTGACAGAGATCACCCATTGTAATCACAACCACGGGCTTCACCAGGTGGGTGAAACATCAGATCTGAAATGCAAAGCACTGGGGACACAATAGTAAAAGAGAAGATGGGCTTCATTCAGAAGTACCTATTCCATTAGGAAGCAATTTCTTGCTTCATATTCAATCAGAGATATGCTCTGGGGATGACACGGAGATAAGCCTGTGAGCAGGTAAAAGCATGTTTCCAGTATCTGAAATCTCTTCAGTTACAACTTCAAATATATCTGTGATTAGGCAGAAAAGTTTGAGGATTAAAATACAGACGTTTCTCATACTCATGAGAGAATTGTCTCATAAAAAGAATAATTTACTCAAGACTTTAGAAAAAAAAGAAATATGCAATAAGAATTTAAGATTATGTGGTTTGAGGAAGTTTTGTTGATAACCTAACAGTTATAGTTGCTATTATAATAATTTTAATAAATGAAACAGAAGATGCAGTTGTCAAGTAGTAAAACTGCATGAGACAGAAGGCTCTAGAGTTTTGTTTTTTTGCCATATCTGCTTCACCCTGGTCTAAAAATTACTTTTAAATCACAAAACACTAGGAGTATAATATTCATATTTCTACATAATGCACATAATAATTTCTCACCTGACTGTACCATATAATATTACTTCTGCTTTAAATTCCCTAACTCCTAATTAAATTTTCCAAAGCAATAACAATGAAAGCAACTAGATTCTTGATAAATAATGTCAAACTCTATAAAAATTATTAAACTCTGGTATCTGTAAAATAATATGGCACCTGTTTTATATTGTACACACCATAGAACACTCAAAGGAAAATAAACTCTAATATAATCATTATTAAATGTTTATTAGTCACAGCTCAAAATCTCATTAATTATATTGCTGCAGAGAAAGACATATTTCCCAAGCACAAACATGTTTACGTTTTTATAATTAAAACTTGGGATGTCAATATTCTTCTAGCTCAAGTTAGCAGGTATTACAGTGTTTGGTAAAGATAACTTATAATTTTGTCGTTCAATATTTCTACCTATGATTTAAATTACATTCTTTTATTTATTTTCCATCAAAAATATCCAACCAAACATGTTTAAAGTATTGCATTCTCACTGAGACTGCAAAAATGGAGAAAGAATAAAATATATGATAAATATATTAAGTAAATAGAACATCCTGATGACTGTACACTCTAAATTAAGGGGGAAAAAAACTATTTTGTAATTTGGAACAAGAAATGACTTGTTTATACATTTTTTCATCTCTCCATGACAAGTATTTCATGATGATGAAAAAAAAATTAGAGAAATAAAATGTTTTATCTACAATGCGCTAGTTATTGACTTAAGCATTTGCAAATAGCACTATAATCTAAGTTTAAATATCTCTACTGAACTCCATTTGCAAAATTGCAACATAATATTTGACCAATATGGTCATCTATTAGCAAACTGTAAAAATAGGGAAAATAAAAAGATAATTTTTTTCAGTACTGCTTATTAGGTTTGCATATGTACTTATAATTGTAACCATTATCATGTGGTACTTTGGTCAGGAGTCTTTAATTCTTGATGAAACTTCACAGTCCAAATTGATTTGAGCTACACCTCTAATTCACTACAGCAATTTTTAAGACTAATTTTGATGTTTTATATTAGGTTTTGTTTTCTTTTATAAAAAATATTTATTTAATTTTATTAATTATTAATATTTTTAAAATTCGCTATAGGACATATGTGCTCACCAGAGAGAGAGGAGAGAGGGAGAGTGAAAAAGCAAGCCTCCAGGTCCAGGACTCGAACCACATTTGGCTATGTGGGAGTCTAGCACCTTTACCACCATGTCACCTAGCTGTGGTTTTGTTTTTAAAGGAGAATAATCCCAATGCAGCTTATGCCTCAGAGTAACACAATGTTGAGATGGTAGTCAGAAGAGTGATGAAGGAAGCTGATGATAAGCTCTGTTGTTTATGCAAAAAAAGGTAAAGTTTTCCAAAGATGTAATAAATGAAAATTTGGTAAATTCAGAATGAAATACGAATAACCATTTTATCTTCTATAGCATCTGAGAACAACTCTCCTCCTATTTTAGAGAACTCTAAACTCATCTCAGGAAAGAAATCCCATATTTAGAAAAAATACTTTGACACCACTTTTCTATTTCCTGTTTTAAAAACATTTACTTTTACTCTTCCAAAATAAATAAAATATAAATAAATAGTATTTTTTAAAATTCTGTAAACTTAGTGCCCAGGATCATCAAGAAACAGAAGTCTGTTTTGTGTGGCCTAATGTTACACATTTATAAGACTCTGTGTTTTAAAGAGAATATAAAACTAGGAATGCAAAATTAGGACAAGGTGAATATTTCTTTAGAATCACCAAAATAATCATAGTTATCTTTAAATTTTAAAGTGCTAAATAATATCACTAATAAGACACAATTTGAAAAAGTCTGTCTTTTTTTAATCCTTCAGGTATATCTTATAATATTCTTTCTTCATTTGGTAGACATCTTTCACTGCCTTTCAATATTGAAAAATTTTATATTTTTTTCTGTATAGAGAACAGAAATATTAAATTTTTTTTCTCTGACTTGGTTTAACATCATAAAAATTGAATAGTTCAGGTAAAATTTCTGATTAAAGCTTCTTATCGACAATGTTATAAAATTTGTATTACTATTATCAAATCATTTCTTACAAGAAATTCCTTTTCACATCATTGAACTATATTCATAAGCTGTAGTTATCTCATTTATCATTTCTAAATTTTTAATATGAATGATTTAATTTGTGTTTTGTATACTAATCCTTTGTTGCTCATATGTAAAATAATTACATTCCATTCATTTGTGTCTGTGTGTTTTTTAAAATTTCAGATACCATCTATATTATTTGTTTCATAAAATGATTATTTAAATATTTTAGATAGTTTTTTTTTTAGAGAGATTTCTGCTATAGGGTGAGAAATCACCCCCACAGGGGGCATGGTCACACTGCAATCCCTTCCCCTCCATTATCCCCCTGGGGATTTTGGGCACTCATGCACACATGCCTGGACCAGATCTGGGACTCAAACCGCAGTCAACTACTCAACTACGTGGGAGTCTAGCTAAGTAACCATTATGCCAATTGCTGGTCCCTTGATAAGTATTTTTAAGGTGGTAAGAAGAGGAATTATTTGATCTATCACTTCATGATCTCCATGTTATTTAAAACTTTTTCCCCTAACTTAAGCTAACAATTACATATATATATATTTTTTTTTTGAGAGATTTTCACTGCAGGGCGCGTGCGCTCGCCAGACAGACAGAGAGAGACATAGAGACAGAAAGCGAGAAGTCACCCCCCAGGGGGGATGGTCACGCCACAATCCCCTCTCCTCCATTCTCCTCTCGGGATCTTGGGCACGCACGCACACGCGCCCGGCGTGAGTTTTAAGCCACTGGGTCCGGGACACGAACCGCGGTTGACTACGTGGGAATCCAGCGACATAGCCATTACGCTAACTGCCGGTTCCCACAATTCTATATATTTTTCATCATATTATTGAAGATACTATTTCTAAGGTCATATTAATATTCTCTCATATTTTCCTCCGAAAATAAAAGATTTAATTTTAATATTTAAAACTTTATTGGGGCTTGGGACCAGCAGTGAGCGTAATGGCTATGTGGCTGGACTCCCACATAGTCGACCACGGTTCGCATCCCAGACCCGGTGGCTTGAAACTCACGCCGGGCGCGTGTGCGTGTGTGCCCAAGATCCCGAGAGGAAAATGGAGAAGAAGGGATTGCGGCTTGGCCATCCCCCCTGGGGGGTGATTTCTCACTTTCTGTCTCTCTGTTTCTCTCTGTCTGTCTGGTGAGTGCACACGCCCTATAGCAAAAATCTCTAAAACAAACAAACAAACAAAACTTCATTGGGGCTTGATTTTTTTAATGGCATGAGCTAAAGTCTGTATTTTTTTCATGAATAATCAAATTTTTCATTACATTTATTAGTCAATTATTTACTCAATGATTTGTCATGTTTCTCTCTGATATTCTATGAATTCAGGTAGAAGAATCTATTATTAGTTTCAGTCTCTATTTTTTCCAATTCTTATTTTATCCACCATTCCAAAAATCAAAATTTCTCATGTTGAACTTTAGATAAGCTTTACCATTCAATCAAATGCTTTCATCTTTTTAAATTATCTTGATTATTTTTATAATATCTCGATTATTTTTAACCCATTCATTATTGTAGTAAATAAGGATTTGTGTGTTTTTAGAAACATAAAAAGTATCAATCTTTGTTTTATGGTTTTTTTTAGTCATTGTAATTTTTAACCACACTGGTTCTATAAATTTGAATACTATGCCCACATGAACTTAAGCTATGCTCCAAGTGTTCAGGGAAAACAATTATATTTATATGTTTTTTCTATCTAGTGTTGAAACAAAGTTGGACATTTTTTAGACCAAAGTAAATTTTTTTGTAACTAAATTATCTTTTCCTAGGTCACTTTTTAATTGCACATAAAATCCAAGAGAACAACCTAATTTCAGTTAGATGTTTCAAGTTTTGCTTTCTTTAGTTTCTTCAAATATTCTCTGATGCCATCAATTATTTTCATTTTTATAGTTTCTATTTTTCTGCTGAAATTCTTGAAATGTTTATTCAAGTAAAGCTTGTTTTCATCGTAGAACATAATTATAATGTTTTAACATTCTTATCTGCTAATTCCAATCACTCAGTTATCTCAGGATTGGTATTCACTAATGTTACATGTTCTGTTAAAAATAATTCACGGCTGGGACCAGCAGTTAGCGTAATGGCTATGTCGCTGGACTCCCACATAGTCGACCATGGTTCGCATCCAGGACATGGTGGCTTAAAACTCACACCAGGCGCATGTGCGTGTGTGCCCAAGATCCCAAGAGAAGAACAGAGGAGAAGGGACTGCGGTGTGACCATCCCCCCTGGGGGGTGATTTCTCGCTTTCTGTCTCTCTGTCTGTCTGGTGAGACACGCGCCCTATGGCAAAAAAGACTCTCAAAAAATAATAATAATTCACGGCTGGGGGCAGCAGGTGGTGTAGTGGTTGGAGTGTTGTACTCTCACATGACTAACCACAGTTCAAGTCCTAGACATGGCCGCTTGCTTTCTCACTTTTTCTCTCTCTCTCTGGTCAAATTAAAAGTAAGAGTAATAAAAAATAAAATTGAATAAATAATTATTTTTACAAAATTGATGGCTGTCTCCATGGCCTGGTGGATATGGTTGTTGGCTCTGACAAGGCTGACTATGTGGTTCAACTCCTAGACCCAGTAGCTTAAGAAATACATAGGTGCTTCTGCATACATGCCTAAAATCCCAAAAGGAGAGGGAAGTGGAGGAGAAGGGTTTACAACATGAACAATACCCATGCATGTGGGCTGCTTGTCTTCTCTTCTTTCTGTTTCTCTGCCTCTGTCCCTGATGAGTGCATGTGCTCTGCAGCAGGAAAAAAAATTCACATTCACATTTTCCTGTTTCTTTATGTCTAATAATTTTGAGTCTCATTCAGGATATTAGGAAGTTATACACAGAGAATATGCATTTTGTTTCATTCCCCTAAAAAGCATTATTTTCTCTTATATTTTTAGTTTTGCTTTATGACTATGTTAAATCGATTGACTCTAACTATAAACTATATTTTGAATAATGAGTTAACCCTGGACTCACTTCTCTTATTCACAGCTGTGCTAATCTGAGTCTGTCCGGTATACGTATCACTTCATTTGAGTCAGATATTTGGATCAAAGTTTTTCACAGAATATGAGCTTTTTCTTCTGTGAACCTTTCCCTTGTGTTCCCAACAATTTTCAGTGGCTCCATTTGAGCCCAGTTGGCATGGGGCTTTCAGAGTCACGACAATGGGTATCTCTCAGAGGTCTAACCCACCCAGCATTGCTGACCAGAACTTTTACTCAAGCTGGTAGTCATAAAATTTCACACCAAGCCATTTCCTTTGGTCATTCTCCAGTATCTTAGGGTATTTGTGTTGTTATTGTTTGTTTACCTAGAATTTATAATTGTAGCCTACAAGCGAGCTCTTCTGATAGGAACTTACATAGCCTTATCTGAAATGATGGGGTTCAGATCATGCTACCACAAAATATGATACCTTGACTTTTGGGAAAACTGGAGGAACAGGAAGGGCCCAATGATTGTTTCTTGCCCTTCTTTTCTGAGTCAATCCATAAAACCTAGACAAAATTTTCCGTCCCTCTTCTGAAATAGGTAATTAGACTTTGGTGTGTAAAGTTTCAGAACATTCATTTCTGCGAAGACACAGGGGCACAGGAACTCAGAGAAGACTTTTGAGCACACTGGCCTTGCTGACTTGCTCAGCTGATTATCATTACATCATATCTCTTTGTCTAGCCAGTTTTCCACAACTTCTCCTCAAACTTAGCATAAATGTACATAAGTTTTCCTGTTTCTTTGGATCTTTATTTCTGAAAGCTCCTGTGTCATGTAAATATTTATATTAAGTAAATGTTTATGCTTTTCTCTTATAAATCTGCCTTTTATTATAGGAGACTCAGTTATGAACCTAATGATATGCAAGAAGGATATTTATTTTCAACCCCTAAAGAAGCAAAGTTCTACTACCATCATGCCTAATGATAGCATTGGTATTAGGTTCTAATTATATATTTTTATCATATTACTAAATATAGCCCTGGCTTTGGTTTCATGCTTCCATTTATGTATTCATCTATATTTCATAGATATTTTTGTTTGCTTCTTTGGTCTTGTGGATTTTTTTAGTTTAGAAATCTCATCAATAACATAATGTAGTACTTTAAAATATTTTATATATCAAGGTAAATTTCATCAGTAGAGTTTACAAATGCATTTTCAATTATTGTACTAGGGAAGAGAAGACGTTATTTAACCTGGATATGCCTGTTAAGAAGTATAGCAGATTGGGATCACCAGATGGTGTAATGGTTATGTTGCTAGACTCCTACACAGTTGACCACAGTTTGAGTCCTGGACCTGGTGGCTTAAAACATGCTAGTGCATGTGCGTGCATACCCAGAATCCTGAGAGGAGAATGGAGGAGAAGGGATTGTGGCATGGCCATCACCTGTGGGGGAGTTGGCTTCTCACTTTTTGTCTCTCTGGCAAGTGCATACGCCCTATAGCAGATCTACTGATGTTCTCTGTTTTTTATCAAGTTATTTTTAGTATAATAATAACAGGAAAAATGAATTATGGGCCAGCACTGTCATGGTGGTTAAGGCAACTGGATCCCACTTAGCAAACTATATAGCTTGATTCCAGACCAAACAACTTGAAAACAAAACAAAACAAAAACAAACAAACAAACAAAAAATTGGACATGTGTGTGCATGCCCAAAATTCCTAAAGGAGAGGTAAAAGAGAAGGGGTTGCAGCATGCCTATCCTCCATGAGGGGTGTTTTTACACTTTCTTTTCTTGCATTATCTTTCTCTGTCTCTCTCACTTTCTGTCTCTCTCCAGATAGCTTGTGCATCCTCTAACAAAATAATTCCAGCAGAATTACAGGAAAGGAAAGGGTTAGTTGTCACCCATTTCATAAAAGTTATAAAAATATTTGGTCATTTGAGTAGAGAGAATTTAATTTTCAATTCCTTTGTTGAGAAAAATTTGTTACATTTTCCAGTTGCAAATCTGCTCGGTGATGAAAGGAAAAATATTACATAAATAAAAGAGCACAGTGTTTAGATAGATTTCAAAAAAAAATATTGAACTTGATATTCTCCTTTGTACAAAGTAATCTGTGTGCACTTTTAAGTTTGGGCACAATGTAAAAATCTTTTTCTCTAAATTGGTTTAGAAGTTATATGGAACAAAGTACAGATCAATGACACAGCTGATTTTCTTGCTTATTTCTAGAAAGACTCATCTGTCTTTACATTAAAATATTTGCAAATAACCTAAAATACTTTTCCTTTCTTTCCTTCATGGGAAAAACAGAGAGGGAAAGAAGAGCACACTCAGAACCAGCAGGTGGCATAGTGGTTTAGGTGCTGGCCTCTCACGTGATTGAATGAGGTTTTGAGTCCCAGACCCAGAGGCTTGAAACACACCACTTGCATGTGCATGTGCGCCCAAAATCCCAGGAGCATAATGGAGGAGAAATGATTGTGGCGTGACCATCCCCCCTGGGGGCGTGATTTCTCACTTTTTCTTACTCTGTCTCTCTGGCAACTGCATGTGTCTTATAGCAAAAATCTCTCTCTCTCTTAAAAAAAAAAAAAGATAAGTACACTGAACAGGGTTTCGTGTTGTAATATTTTCCATTCAGCCTTCCCAGATAGCCTGGATCATGGGCATGCACCTATGCGCCTGGCATGTACAGGTTGACCTAGGAACTGACCTGTAATCTTGTGCATGGCTTCCAGAATTCCTGTGTGTTATGCTAGCATGGTAGCACTGCAGATGGTCTTTAAAGTTCTTACAGTAGGAACCACAAGAAAATGGAAATGAACATTTTCATGACCCCAATGGGTTCACAGGTTAGAGCAAATAAAAACAGAAATACATAACTTACTCTGACCCTTCATATTGTCATTAGAGAACAGCACAAGTGCTATAAAAATGTCAGGATGCAGAGAGAAAGAAGAGGTAAAACTGTTGTACATCAGCTGTTGGTAACCTTAGAAGATTTATATAATGGTGCAACAAGAAAACTGGCCTCTTCTCTATGGACCATAATGAGATTTGTGACAAATGTGAAGGCCAAGGTGGTAAGAAAGGAGCAGTAGAGTCTTGTCCCAATTGCTGAGGTACTGGAATGCAAATAAGAATCCATCAGATAGGACCTAGATGGTTCAGCAAATTCAATCTGTATGCATGGAGTGCCAAGGCCATGGAGAACAAATCAGTCCTAAAGATAGATTTAAAAATTGCAATCGAAGGAAGTTAGTTCTTGTATATAACTGGTAATCAGAAGGAGAAAAATATTTGTAGGAAAGTATGTGATGGTCTGTATAGTTATTTGTATTAAGAAAAACTCATTGTGATGCCTCTGCATTTATTCTATTGCCTCAACTTGAAGATGAATGGCATAATGTAATTTAATTTAGCCTGTGGCATCAGTGATAGAAAAAAATACCTTTTGAAAGGGGTTTATTATAATGTGCTGCTTCTTGAGAGCTTACACCTCTAGAACTGCATTCCCTTCTGTTGTGCCATCTTTTTTTTTTTTTAATGCATATATAAAATATATATGTATGTATGTATATGTGACCAGTACTGGTTATTCCCAACTCCCCCACACCCTCTTCTCTATGGACCATGAAAAGCCCCCAAGGAGTGACTTCTGGAGCTCGGTAACTTACAAAGTGAAACAACCTTTACATGGAGAAGTAACTTGCATGAGTGATATAGAAAGGTGTTATTAGATATTACAGGTTTACTTTATACCATTTAACTTATGCTCCAAAGTAACTGTAATTTGATGATGGTAGGATAGCAGATTATGATGAATAGCTTTAATTGTATGTTTTATTTTTTTTAATTTTTCACTTAATTTTATTAATTTATTTATTCATTTGTTTATTTCAATTTGACCAGTCAGGGAGGGAGGGAGAGAGAAAGTGAGAAAGCAATCCACCAGGTCCAGGACTAGAACCATGGTCAGCCATGTGGGAATCAAGCGCCTTTTTTAACCACAATGCCACCTGCCAGCCCCTAATTGTATGTTTTGTAGTCATAAGTTCACATGCTTAAATCTGGATTAACATAATTTAAGCAATTCTTGAAATGTATGAATGTCTCCTTAATATACTGATTACAAAACAAAAAAATAAAAATAAAAAGAAGTGTAATCATTCTTTAATGGCATTTTGTAAAATGACAAACTGAATAGATATTATTTGAACTAGTACATAAAGAAAAAGTTAGGGGAATGAATTAAAAGTCCTGGGTTCATTTCCCAAGATCTCCCTGAGCATGCAGAGTGCACATGTGCCCATGACCCAAGCCCTCTGAGACTAGAGTTGGATCATGGCGTGGAGTCACTGTTGAGGGTGCCTGTCTTTCATGGAAGACGTGAATAGGTAAACTTAAGAAAAAAAGAAAAGAAAAGAGGAGAGAAGAGAAAAGAGAAGAGAAAAGAAAAGAAAAAAAAAGAAAGGAAAAAGAAAAGAAAAAAAGAAAAGAAAAGAATGGATCACAATTGAGAATGAGTGCACATGGTTTTGTTCATGCTATTTATGGTAAGGACTAGTAAAAAGAATTTCTTAATTTTAATGTAATTCAATCTACAACATTTTATGGTAGTTTTTCCTTTGTGTTTGTTTAGCTGTCAATGTATGCATGCACATATGTATGTAATTAAATCATACCCTGCACAAACGCACTGCAAGATGAATGAAAATAATGCTTCTAGTGCTATATCCTTCCCAATGCAGCTAATGACCCAAATTATAGCTATAAACATGGGTAGATAGGACAATGCCAAGTCTCTCTCCTCTTCCCTGAAGAATTATTGCCCACAATATGTCACCTGGGCTTCTTTTTTTTTTTTTAACCTTTTCAGTCTAATAAAGTAGATATGAAATAGATAGTTTTGTCTCTCTGTGCTTTTAGTTAGGATGTGCACAGGTATATGCTCCCCATTAAGAATTAGTGGGGTACTGTTGAGCTTCTGAGGGTCAGGCAGTTTTCAGAAGGGAAATATTCCAAGTATTTGAGAGATTGTTTATATTAAGAAGGCTATGTTGTCATTCCTACATCATGTCCTCCACATTCATTCTTAGTAATATAGCTGATATTTCACTCTTTATCTCCCTGAATCTCATTTGGTTCAAACTCAGGAGTGAAAGGAGGAATTCCATGCATTCTTATTAGTGCTTTCAAGTTTCAAAGTGTGATCTGCTAGTTTACAAAAGGCAGACCAAAGGTGTCAAAAGCAAATTGCTTCAAATGGCTCAAGTTGTGACTATCTAGTTTATACAACATACTTAATGGGAATATGTTAAAAATCAATTACGAATAAATAAAGTTTTGTTTGGGTTAATTAAAAGTATCAAAATAAACAAGCAACACAAAGGATAATATTTTGGAATAGATGAATAATAGAAAATTTTTAGGCCCAAACACCACTAATGAAAATAACAGAATTTCAACCCAGAAAATTCAGTTCTTGGAGCCAGCAGGTTGCATGGTGATTAACGCACTAGACCACCACATTGCTGACTGTGGTTCAAGTCTCAGACCTTGCAACTTGAAAATCATGCTGGGTACGTGTGCACACATGACCGAAATCCCAGGAGGAGAATGGAGGAGAAAGGATCATGGTATGGCCATTCCTCCTGGTGGGCGATTTCTCACTTTCTCTGTCACTGCCTCTCTTTCTCTTGTGAGAACATGTGCCCTATGGAAAAAACTTTAAATAAATTTTTAAAAGTGTAGCTCTTATAAAAACATTATGTGGAACAGGAGAAAAAACAATTATTAGCTATTTATTTACAATTTCACATGTAGGGTTTATATTTATTTATAATATTTATATATTCTTACAACATTGACTATTTTTATTTAATATTTTAATAGGTAGGTTACAGGGGGACAAAAAGCATTTTGGTTTGTCATATCAGTTTTATCAATTTTAGCACTACTAATACTAATAATTACTTATCACCGCCTTTCCAAGTATTGTGCTAAACTCTTCACTATATTTTCTCATCTATTCAACTGAGGTCTATAAGTTATTATTATCATAGTCTTCATTTTACAAATGAGAAAGCTTATACTTAATAAATTTAAATAGCCTTCTAAACATGATGAATTCAGCATACAGTGCACAATAATTTTAATCTAAGAAAAATAACAAAAGTCTATGAGCCTAATTATCATCATGTCTACTATGCCACAATCTATAAATCTTATCATGCAAATAGAACTGATATAAAGTATATATCAGCGTTTTCTCAAAAGCATACAACTAGGGAACCAGCAGTTAGCATAATGGCTATGTCGCTGGACTCCCACGTAGTGACCGCGGTTCGCGTCCTAGACCCGGTGGCTTAAAACTCACGCCGGGCGCGTGTGCGTGCGTGCCCAAGATCCTGAGAGGAGAATGGAGGAGAAGGGATTGCGGCGTGACCATCCCCCCTGGGGGGTGATTTCTCGCTTTCTGTCTCTATGTCTCTCTCTGTCTGTCTGGCGAGCGCATGCGCCCTATAGCGAAAACCTATAAAAAAAAATGCATACAACTAAAAAAAAAAAGTATAAATAATGTACCTGCTGGGAGTGTTTCCACAGGGGACTGCCTTGTAGAGAGTTGCATTTTTACCATTGCATCATCTTCTGAACCCCCAAAATTAATTAAAATAGTCTTAAAAATAGAATCACACAAGTATTTTACTGCCCAAACTATTTTATATATTCCACAATTAGAAAAAAAGAGATAAGTTGTGTAACTGAAAGAAAACTGTATTGTCATATTTTTATTTGCTTTTCATTTTTAAGTTTTTTGTCTTAGGGCACATGCACTCCCTAGAAAGAGAAAGAGAGTTAGAGGAAGAGTGAGAAATCATCCTCAGGGTGGATGGCCATGCCACAATTCCTGCTTCTTCATTCTCCTCCTGAAATTTTGGGCACACTCACAAGTTTCCACCCTGATTTTCAAGCTACCAGTACTGGGACTCAAACGGTAGTCAGCTATGTGGGAGTCCAGCACCTTAACCACCATGCCACTTGTAGTGGAATAGTCTCAGGGCCAGCAGGTGTCATCATGGTTAAGGCACTAGATTCTCGCATGCTTGACCCTAGTTCAAGTCCCAGATACCATAGCTTTAAAAACCATGTTGTGTGTGTGTGTGTGTGTGTGTGTGTGTGTGCACGCACAAGTGCCCAAAATCCTAAGAGAAGAATGGAGGATTGTGGCATGGCCATCCCTCCATGGGTTGATTTTTCACTTTCCCTCTCTTTCTCTCTCTCCAGTGAGTGCACATGTACTATGGCAAAAACTGAAAAAATAAAATGCAATAGTCCAGAAACTTTGACTGCAACCTTCATATTCCGTAATGTGTGCAATATTTTTTATCCAATTGCAACTATGATAAGCATCTTCAAGTGATGGTATAAAGTTGTATAATAGAACTTCTGAGAGTCAACTAGTGTTGCTATGTGGTTTGCCACTTTTTTTGTTACCAGAAAAAGCTCTTGTAAACTCCAGAAAGGAGTAGTAATGGGCTATTCTGTTTCAAATAAAATCTGGGTACTTTTAGAACACCTTTTAATATTTTTAAAACTATGTATATTCAGTGATACAAATCATGTTTTCCAAATAATTTTGACAATTTGTTGGTCAATCAGGTATTTTACCTTTTCAAATCACAATCTAATCAACAGCATCCTGAACATCTTATGTTCTGACTAAACCAGCATGAATGCCTTATAGGTGTAGGTGTCTCACCATAGCTTTGTCCTCAGTGTGGGAAATCTGACTGACTGTGGTTTCAGTAGGCCTACCTAATGCACAACAATGTGTTTCAAAGAAAGGGATTTATAAAAAAAAAAAAAGAAGGGAAATGAAATAACTCTGAATATAAAACATGAAAATGAGAGCTCATTTTATTCAACAATACAAATACACACACACACACACACACACACACACACTTTTTCTTACTAGAGAATTTCAGTGGCAATTAAATTTTTAAAAACTCAAAAAAAAAAATCCAGATCATGATATAGCAGTAAAACATAATGCTCTGCAAGGCAATCACACATGTGACAGTTCCCAGTTCAAGTCCAGAGTCCTTTCTGAGTGAAGTACAAACTTGCCTATACTCCAGAACTAGTTGAAGGCTGTGGGGGGCAGGGGAGTGGAGTGGATTGCAACATCAGGACCCTATTGGGGGAATCATCTCTCTCTCTTCTGCTTATGGAAGAAATGAATAAATACTCTTACAAAACTCAGTATTTCTCATGAGTTATTGACATTCTTCGACTGGTCATAGTACAAATCCGAACATCATTTATAAAACTTATACATTTTATTTATATTTTACATTTTCGTGGGCTAATACATACTGGGCATACTAGACTATAAATGTATTATCACAGTGGCAGCATGATCTCCACAGTCTATCTGCCTACATTGTTCTCAGTAAATAATTGTTCTATTGAAAATAGAGTTGAATATAATGACTACTAATTCTGAATCAATTTCAACAGGTATTAGATCAACACTTATTCATTGTTCTGCAAGTTCTAGCTTTTCTCATCTTGACAAAATTGCACAAAGAACTGTTACTAGGTTTAACTACTTTTTTCCTATCATGTAGAACATTTTCTGCAGGCATATTAGCTATGAAACACTTATAATTTTTCTGAGAAAATGCAATAGACTGGTAGTCTGGTGCCTTAATAGCATTTTTCTTCAGTTGGGGCCTATGTTGAATTTTGTTAAGAATGACTTTTTTGCCCAACAGAAGAAATTTGGAGACAGTGGAACATATATGTATATTAATTATTCTATGCTAATGTCAAAAAGGACAGTTCCACATTGCAAAGGGTATTTGGGATGAGTTTGATCTTAATTCTTTTTATAGATTCTCATTGATCTGGTTCTGAAGCAATTACTTGACAAGGACATAGAAAACCATAAAGGAGAAGCTCAGCTAATGACAGTATAAAGACACTCTTGATGAGTGGTCAGAAATATGATCAAGGGCAATTTGAGTTGCTTTAATCACTCTGTATGGGCTTCTGAATTGTATTAATGATGTCACAGTTGTGTGTTATTAAGCTTCATTTATGTAGGCAAGTGCATGCCAAGGATGTGATAACATTTCAGTCAAAATATTAAAAGTATAACAATTATATTTTCTACTTCTATTTTAGATTATTTGTAATAGGCAATAAGTTATAAAACTGTTTAAATTTATATTTTAATGCTTAAAGAGACTGCTTTAAGCATATGAAATCAAGAAACAAAGTTCATGTAAGTTAATACTGCTTTTATTATCAGTTGGCCAATCAAAATAGAATAGATTAAAAAAACCGAATGGCATTATTAAATATCTGGCATTGTTATGTTGAACATACTTAACTGAAAAATCTTTTTATGTGCCTGCATATTTTATTAGGATAATTAATTCCTAGCTGCTGCTAAGAACAGCCACAAAATCTAAGTGGATTAATACAGGAAAAGTTTATTTCTCACTTATGTCATAGTTACCCACAGTAAAGTTGCATCCACAATGGTACTTTCCTTCAAAAAGTATTCAGGGATCCAAGTAATATTTTGGGGCTCCATTATCCCTAGAGCTGACTCAGGATTTTCCACTGTATCCTCTGTATCCACCGGGTAGTAACATCCTACTAGATTACAGTTAAGTCTGTGAGTATGTAAATCCCTTCCATCCAGTCTATTAAGTAAGTTATAGATCAAGGAATCACAAGGGGACTGTAATTACAAGATGTACTGTGTTCCCAGATTCTAAAGAAATGGGATTAGTGAGAAATTACTTAATCTCTGGCATGCATATTATCTATTTGAGCAGGCTTTTGAAAATATGAAGAAATTATATGGTATATATATAACCTACATATAATGATGTTACAGTACATACTGCAAACAAACACTAACGTGATTCCAAAATAGTAATTTTTATGGTACTAACAAATAAAATACAGACTTCTATTTTCTGTTTTTTGGCACTTAAAATTGTAACAAAATTTTTTTTTTTTGAGAGTTTTTTTTTTTTTTTCCCCCATAGGTCGTGTACGCTCACCAGAAAGACAGACAAACAGAAAGTGAGAAATCACACCCCAGAGGGGATGGTCACACAGCAATCCCTTCTCCTCTGTTCTCTTGTTATCTTGGCCATGCACACACACGCACCCGGTGTGAGTTTAAGTCACCAGGTCTGGGACTTGAACCGTGGTAAACTACATGGGAGTCCAGTGACATACCTATTACATCAACTGCTGGTCCCCAAAAAGTGTTCTTAATAGTTCTTAAATTTTTGATTTTAAAGAATTTTGAATGTTTTGTTTTCATGTGTTATTTATCCTTAAATTTCAACTCACTTCATTACTCTGATGAGATGCATAGGAAAGACACCATTTCATGTTAGAAATTCTCTAAATCCCTTTACTCTGAGTCCCCAAATAAGTAGCATCAGCCTCTCTGAGACCTAATGCTGATTTATTGATAGCGACCACTGGAAAATTGGCTAACAATGTATTCTAAGTCTCGTTTTAAAAATAATGGGGTGTAAAATAATGATCCAGCTGCTATAATATTTTTATATTATGATTTTAAAATTCCATGAATATATTAGTGGATTATTTTGTACATATGATTATTTTTATCTAAATGCAGAAAAAGGAACAACTTATTTGTTGAGAAAAATCATCTATTCTCTTTTCCTAAACTGTATATTTATTTATTATGTATGTAAATATGTTACTATTAATCAGAATGTATAGTAGGTGGCTTCTTAATATAAGGATATCATTAATTTAGATATTTTATACTTATTAGCATTTATTTTAATCTCACCCATAGTATATTTATATGTAGTATTAGAATAACTATACATAGATTCATTAAGTATTTTGTCACTGTTGATTTATTCAGAACAGATCATTTATGTTCATTGAAATTTCACATAAAATGCTTTTTAGTTGGCAAACATATAAAGCAATGTTAAAATTCAGACAATATTTCCTGTGTGCAAATTAAAATATATTTACGTAACAATTGATTTTTATGAGAGAAAAATGGGAAAGTGAAACCACAGATGGCTTTGAGTTTATTTCTTAAAGTAACTCTAATTTCGTTTCTTAGTGAATTCCAAGTAAATAAATAAATCGGTGGCATTCTTCTTTTAGTATTTTATAAAAACGTTGGAATCTTCTGACATTTTTGTGTTATTTCTCTTTCAAGCATGATTTGTTACTAGTGCTAAAAAGAAATGTAATCACTTGGATTGAAATGATTTGATTTGAATAATGTGCATAAATGATTTAAATGCAAGTATTCTTCAATTGAAACAACATTTAAATAAAAATTAGAAAAATATGGCTTAAGGGATAATTATTGCCATATGAATGAAGTTGAATTAAGAATGAGAGGAGGAATCTGTTTGCCAGCCTAACTCGTCATTTCAATACCGGGCATTAGAACTCATTGGACTTGAATTACTAAATAACCAAGGAATACATTGAAAGCATTTGTATTTTGGTAAATAAAATCAATAAATTGACAATGTACGTAAACATATCAATAGCTGGAATAGATGAATTTCAGAAAATATTTTGGGTCTTCTTTTTGGCTCCTATATGAATAAATATAAAATTGCCTTTCCATAACTTCCCTCTTGTTTGTTAGAATAAGGCAGAAAACTGACATCCATTAAAGAAGTTGAAGTCAGATGTCTAATTAGGAGAATTGAATTAGCCACAATGTAGTTGAATACTATAGGAAAAATACCATGAAAAGTCACTTAAATGACAACTGGTATCTATAATAGAAAGTAAATATCTGATTTTTATAGTTTTGATTATAAAAATTTATTCTTACAAGCAATGTAAACAAATGCAAATAGAGTTTATCACCAAGGAACAATTGCACATTTGTGTCATCTGCATTATCCTCTGCTAATACACACAGAATGTCAGTAGTTTTAAACAACAACGTTAATATCTCAACTAGATTACATACACACCACAGATTTTCAGATACTTAGGAAGTTCCTGTTCTTCACGTTCACTTGAAGGCTGATGAAGTATCACCTAGGGATTGGTTTTTATTGTGTCAGGGGAAATCAGAGAGCTGGAATGGCTCATACTTGCAAATAAATGTTTCAGTTAGATATGACCAATAAGTATAATTAATATCATGGCCTTCTCCCATTCCACCATCTATAAAATGTCCAAGGTATATAAATTTACGCTGTGTTCCTGAGATTAAGAGCTGAGGGGACAGGAGATGGCATAGCAGTGATGTCACTGGACTCTCACATGGCCAACCATGGTTGGAGTCCAGGACTCAGTGGCTTCAAAATGCATGTGTGTACATTCCTAAGATCTTGGGAGGAGAATGGAGGAGAAGCGATTGAGGTCTGGCCGTCTTCCCATCGGGTGATTTCTCGCTTTTCTTCTCACTGTCTCGGTCTCTCTCTTTCTTTTTGTTAAGTGCACACATCCTAAGGCAAAAACTACTTTAAAAAAAAAAGAGCTGAAATATTTCTATAATAAGTCCTAGACACTAACACACCAGACTCTTAACTGTGTAGCCTACAACACTATCCTTCGCGTTTATTATATTGACAATTAACATGCTCATGTACCACATAATGACATCTTGATCAATGGCAGGCTGCATATAACACATTGGTCTCATAGGATTATAATTGGGGTAAAAAATTCCTATTGCCTAGTGACTCTGCAGTCATTGAAATGTCATAGCGTAAGGATTTACTCAAAGTTTGAGGTGATGTTGGTGTAATGTAAACAAACCTGAGCTGCCAATCATATGAAACAATTACACACAATACATAACACTTGACAATGATAACAAATGACTATTTACAGGCCTTAGTATTTACTATCCTTTTTATCATTATTTTAGAGTGAACTCCTTCTACTTGAAAAAAGTTTACTGTGAAACAGTATGCCCTGTTAGGTCAGGAGCCACTGTGTAAATATCCTGTTTACTACATCTCTTGACTGCATCATTTACTCTTGTGCTTTATTTAATCTTCTGTGGTTCATCATGGGCCTTGCAGGGAGACAAAGTGTGGAGGTGAAATACACTGATCATGATGATCCCAACCCTCTATAGACCTGGGCTAATGTGTATATTTGAGTTATCATTTTTAACACCAAAAGTTGCATAAAAATTTAAAATAAAAAAAGCTTGTAAAATAAAAATATTAATATCTTTGTACAGCTGTACAATGCATTTGTAATTTAAGCCAAGTGTTAACTACAAAAGAGCCTAAGAGCTAGACAAGTTACTTTACAAAATAAAAATGTTACAAGTAAGCTAAAGTTAATTTATTATTAAAGTTTTTAAATAATTTAAACATAACCTAAGTATACAGTGTTTATAAATTCTATAATAGTGTACAGCAATGTCCTAGTCTTTCATATTCACTTACCATTCACTAACTGACTAACCTAAAGCAATTTCCAGGCCTGAAAGTTCTGTTCATGGTAAGTGCCTTGTATAGGTGTATAGGTGTTATCACTTTGTAGATTTTTTTTCTTTATTTGGAGAGGTTTTTGTAATAGGGCACGTGTGCTTGCCAGAGAGACAGAGAGACAGAAAGCGAGAAATCACCGCCCAGGGGGATGGCCATGCCACAATCCCTTCTCTTCCATTCTCCTCTAGGGATCTTGGGCACACATGCACACGCGCCTGGTGTATTTAAGCCACTGGGTCCAGGACTCGAACCATGGTCGACTACATGGGAGTTCAGCAACATAGCCATTATGCTAACAGCTGGTCCCACAATTTGTAGATCTTTCATATCATATTGTTACTGTATTTTTCTATGTTAATGTACACAAATACTTAGTGTTGTATTCTAATTGCCCACAAAATTCAGCATAATAACCTGGTGTACTGATATGCAGCCTAGGAATCAAAGGCCCCTCAGCTCTTAAGTGTGAAGTAGGTTATGCCATCTAGGTTGTGTAAATATACCATGATTTTCCCTCTATGAAATCACCTAATGACTCATTTCTCAGGATTTCCATTGTTAAGTGAAACATGTCTGTATACGAAAAACAATTATACTGATAACAATTATAATGTCGTCAACAACAATACTGAATACGAGTGTTATTTAACTTAAATATTTACATATTTATAAAGTTCAATAAATTTGGGTACCTAATTTTATTTGTTTTTAATGGTCAGAAATGTGCAGTGGTCAGAGAGAGACCAAGAGGGAGAGAAAGAGCGAGAGGGTGAAAGCACTAGCCAACCAGTGCTTGATCCCATCTCCATATCTCCATCCTGGCAGGATTTGGGCCCTGCACTCATACATGCCTGGTGTGTTTTTCAAGCTACAGGGAACATAATTCAAAACACAGTTGGTCCTGTGGCATCTTTCTCCCTTACCTACTAGGCTATATGGCTGTCCCAAGGGCACATCGTAATTTTAAACGTAGCATATATAAAGAACTAAACTTTAGTAGATTAAGATTTTGTAGAAATGATTGACCAAATCTTTCTTTTGTAGCAAGTTGTGATAAATGCTTTGTGCCATGCCTTTTATTCCACTGACCTCAGTGTGTTTAATTCTTATCAGGCATCAAGGAAGTTCTCTGAAGAATTTGGTTTACTTATGACACCTTGGGATTGATTTTATATATAGGATTTTTAAGATTATGAAGATTATCTTTTATATTTATAGAAAAAGCCTTGGATAAGGAATCTTATAAGATATTTGCTACAATAAATACAGGGTGCTCTAAGTCCTTTAAAATTTGAACTACATGACTTCAAGTTTCCTTTTCCCCCTAAATTACATGAGTATATGGGTTTATTAATATTCTCTAGTATGTCATATAATGAATTGTAATGTTGACAAATAAGAAGGGTCAGATTTCTCTAGGGAAATATGGTTCCTATTTGGATTTCCAAATAAGGAGAATTATTTCTTCTTTATTAATGATTATTTGGCTTTGATCAAGTCTCAGTGATTACTGTACTTTTACTGGATTCAATGTATGAGTTTAGTAGATATCTAATCTTAATAAAGACCAAGTTTTCTACAAACAAAATCATGTGTTTACTTTGATAACTTTGTCAGAAAATCCACAATCTGAAAACACAAATATTATTGGTGAAGTCAAAAAGCATTTTTATGGAGTCAAATGACAGAAAACTGTGATGGCTAATTTTATGTGTCAACTCGTCTAGACTATTGCAACCAGATTGATTAAACACCAGTCAAGATATTGCTGTTATTTTTTTTTTCAAAAGTAATTAACATCTACAATCAGTTGATTTTTAAGTAAAGCAGATTACTTTTCATGAACTGGGTGAATTTGTTCCAATAAACTAAAGACCTTAAGAGCAAAGACTAAACTTTCTGAAAGAAAGAGTTCTGCCTTCAGACAGCAACACAAAAATTGTGCATACATTTCCAGCCTTCAGACTCAAGATTGCAACTCTTTACTGAATTTCTACCTGCCAGTTTGGCTCCGTCATAATAATAAATTGTTTGTGTAAGATAATAATAATAATATATACTAAGAAGTGACTATTTCTCATCTAAAACATATTTTAAAATTATATAGAATGGAAGTGATATTCCTTCAACACATATATGCCAGCTACATGTTAGCATCTGGACCATATATTAATAGATCAGTTGAAATGAAATTCTTTCCATCATTATACAAATATGTTATTTTTCTTTCTCCTCACAAGGTGGCCTTTTATCCCCACCCCACCCCCTCATTGGGCTGACATTTTAACTTGCTGGGCTAATAAAAGAGTCAAAGTAGTACTATCAGTTTCCAGACTGAAGCAATTCAGAGTTTTATATTCTTGGAAACCAGCTGCTATTTCAGACAACCTTCTACCTTACTGGAGAAAGAAGTTAGGCGAATACAGAGAGGCCCTAGGAAATGAGAGACTTTATGGGAAGATAGGAATCCAAGCATCCGCCAGCCATTTGACTCAGTCCTGGCAAAGTACTAGATAAGCAAGGGAAGCCATCTTAGTTCCTTTAGTCCCAGTCAAACCAGCAGAGATGACACAAACGGATCCCAGACAAGACAGGAAAAATATGATAACAAATTTTCCTATTATCACTCAAAAATAAATACAGTATTTAGACAAATTTAGCCACATTAAGCTAAATAAAAATGAGAGAAATGGCCTAGAAATTGTGCAAACAGAATAGAAAAACAACTAGAAAGATAAATAGTATTTGACAGGCAGATGAATAACTCAGGTTGGAGACCAATTTCTGAAGGATTGAAATTGACTTCCTATGAGTGTTTTCCACAATTTACTGTTAATAATCATTTTATTATGCGTGATCTCCAAAAGGAGAAGATAGAGCAATAGAATAAGATGATAAAGTAATAGAACTAGAAAAATTTAAAACAAAACTGAACCATTACTTCTCTTCCATAAAAATTTAATACATACAATAATATTTAATATCTATTGAGTAACTATTACCTGCCAGTAACTCCTATAATCAAATTGGTTATTTTACTTCTTTTCATTTCCACAATAACATTTAGAGGTAGAAACACTACTAGTTTCTCCATTTTATAAATAATAACACCTAAAACAGATTGGTTAACTAATGTCACAGACCTAGTAAACTCCAAAAGTAGAATACAGACACTACTAGTGTCTACACAGAGCTCACTGGAGAGAGAGAGATAGAGAGAGACAGAGAGGGAAAGTGAGAAATCATGTCCTGGAGAGGTGGCCATGTCACAGTCCTTTCTCCTCCACTCTCCTCCTTGGATGTTGGGTGGCCACGCACGCACACTCGCCCAGTGTGCTTCAAGCTGCCAGGTCTGGTATATGAGCCACGATTGTCCATGTGAGAGTCCACCACCCCTACCTCTATGCCACCTGTTAGCCCCACTAACATGTTTTCTTTGGCCATCTCCGTTTTTCATTGCTAAAGTCTGCAAACATTACTGTAGAATTTCTACTTCTCCCTTCAATTCTGTTCATTTATGCTTCATGTATTGTTATTTTGATCTCACAGTTCACATGTGCTTGAGTTCTCAAATTGTCCTCTGGCAATTATAAATAACAAATAAATAAATAAATAGATTCTCACTTTGTTGTGTGTAGTATAAGTAAAATAACTGGTAAAAATCTTATAAAACATCTTAGTTAAGTAAAATTTTTGAGGTTTTAGTTTAAAAAAATCTCTTTTGAAAAAATTTAAAGTGATTTAGAATAAAAATGCACTGTTTTACTACATCATGATAACTGATACTGAAGTCTTACCAAAGATAAGAGAGAACATTTTTTGTAATGTATCTATCGTTACAACAATAATACTCTATATGCATTGAAAAAAAAAAAAAACTAAAGGAGGGCAGGCTTGATAGTTCAGAATCAAGAAAAGGGATGCTTTCAACCAGAGTTAAACACAATTTTGTGGGTGGGGAAAAGCTAGCTATCATGTATGAAATCTGAGTAATGTGAAATTGCCATCTTGTGATGACTGGATAGTGAAATAACCCACAGTTACAGGAAGGGAGAAAGAGAAAGAGAGAGAGAGAGATATTCCTGCGATTCCAGCAATGCCAACCTAGTTGTCAAACATGTGAGTGAAGAAGCTATATTGGTATGAACCTTCCCTAGTTGAATCTTCAGGTAATTCCAGGCCCACTTGCCAAACGATGGTTGCTTCATGAGCCACCCAAAACAAGAATAATCCAGACAGGCTCAGTTAAACTATAAAGCCATGAGACTGCATAATAAATTATCTTAAAACACTAAGTTTTTGAGAGATTCGTTAGCAAGCAAATGCTAACTTGGACACTGCACTTCTATGGGTCATTAGGTTTGTATAGATTGATGTTTCTCCAAGTGCTATCACCAGACCAGCAGCATCGGCATCACTAGAATCCTATTAAAAATTCAAGTTCTTGGACCCCAGCCCAGAAACTCTAAATCTAGAGGTAGAGCTCCACAGTTTACGTATTTTATTTTTAAGAAATTAGAGGTGTTTTTTTTTTTTAAAAAAAAAAGTTTATTTATTCTTCCAAGATGAGAGTGAGTGAGAGAGTGAGAACCCCCATCAGGGTTATGACTTCATGATCTACCCCCTATTTCCGCCAGCCCCAGATCACAAGTATACACTTGCCCCATTTATTTAGGAAGGTCTCTGGACATGAACCTAGGACCTTCCCATGTGTGTCTGCTTTGCAGGATGTGGTGATTTAATGCTGTGCCACCATCTAGCTCCTTAGTTTGTGTTTTAACAAGTCGTCTGGGTGATTCTTACACTCAAATTGGCAAACTATTTCACATTCTTTTCCATCCAATTCTTTTAGACTGATATAGACCAAATGCAGGCAAAAATATAGAGCCTGACATAGCCTAACACAAACACTGTATGTCCCCACTCAATATATACTGAATAT
Source organism: Tupaia belangeri chinensis (assembly GCF_000334495.1). Lineage (NCBI taxonomy): Eukaryota > Metazoa > Chordata > Mammalia > Scandentia > Tupaiidae > Tupaia > Tupaia belangeri. Next base: position 2,567,398 of record NW_006159867.1, on the reverse strand, counting down.
CATCTGTACTATGTAGCAGAAATGGAAATATCTGAAGATATACTGGTAGGAGGACAAGTATAGATTCCAGAGACTATAGGGAAGTAGGGTGTTAGTAGAGGGTGAGTAAATAGTACAGGGTGGTGAGAGGAGCTCAGAAAAGAAATACCTCATATAAAGTTCTCTGATAAAAATGATGTATATGGGTAGAGCTCCACAGTTTACGTATTTTATTTTTAAGAAATTAGAGGTGTTTTTTTTTTTTAAAAAAAAAAGTTTATTTATTCTTCCAAGATGAGAGTGAGTGAGAGAGTGAGAACCCCCATCAGGGTTATGACTTCATGATCTACCCCCTATTTCCGCCAGCCCCAGATCACAAGTATACACTTGCCCCATTTATTTAGGAAGGTCTCTGGACATGAACCTAGGACCTTCCCATGTGTGTCTGCTTTGCAGGATGTGGTGATTTAATGCTGTGCCACCATCTAGCTCCTTAGTTTGTGTTTTAACAAGTCGTCTGGGTGATTCTTACACTCAAATTGGCAAACTATTTCACATTCTTTTCCATCCAATTCTTTTAGACTGATATAGACCAAATGCAGGCAAAAATATAGAGCCTGACATAGCCTAACACAAACACTGTATGTCCCCACTCAATATATACTGAATATCATCTGTACTATGTAGCAGAAATGGAAATATCTGAAGATATACTGGTAGGAGGACAAGTATAGATTCCAGAGACTATAGGGAAGTAGGGTGTTAGTAGAGGGTGAGTAAATAGTACAGGGTGGTGAGAGGAGCTCAGAAAAGAAATACCTCATATAAAGTTCTCTGATAAAAATGATGTATATGGAAATGTCCTTGATTATATCTTCATAAGAAATCATAAAATTGAAATAAAAAACTAAAAATTAAAATGTAGAAGTGCTTATATCATCTGTGCAGTACCAGTCAGTCTTTTTGCCTCCCTGCATGCTAAGCGTCACCAGGATGTGTACAAGAGGTCTCCAACAAGTTCCTAGAGAATGCATATTATGGAAAACCGTGCATGAATTTCAGGTTATTTTGCACCAAAATAAGATCGCACTTCAATTCCATTTTCCTCAAAGTTCTTGGAGTCCTTTCATGTATTGTAGAAATGAGGCTTGCCCCAGCCTCTCATTTTCTACATGTTCTGCTCTTCTCATAATCCCATGCATTTTCTGAGAGTCACTGCCTCAGTTTCTTTTCCTATTTTCGTCAGCTTTTGTATTAACCTTCATGTCTTTCTCATTGTAATCCTGGCTAACTTCTTTTTTTTTTTTTAATACATTTTTTTCTTTATTTACATTCATTCACTGTACATCATTATAGCATACAAAATGAGATTTTTCCATTGAGAATACACTGTATATTGGCTCAATCAAGCACATCAACATATGTGTTATTGTCAACAAATCATTTTACATTTCTTGTTTTCTGTATATTTTGCCTTTTTTCCCATCCTTGATTCCCTATCTCACCCTCTGCCATCTCCCACCCTCCTCCCACACTGTGTCTGGTATCTATTGTTGCTTTCTATGCCTCCCCCATTTTATTGTTTCACTAAATATCTTAATAAATCTAAATATTTTCAATAGCAAGCACAGCTGATATGTACATATCCATGAACACAAGACTGACTTTAGGCATAAACCTCAGTGAATAGAATGAACATACTGTAAAGTAGCACCTAACTAGGGCTATATAGCTTAACTGCAGTCATCAAATAGGTATTTCTAATGCCTTTTTTTTTTCTTCTGAAAATTTATTTTTTTATTAATTTACATTCCTGGCTAACTTCTTGACTAGGTCAATTGTCTTGCTTATAGATTTCAGTGACCTAAACATTACAATAATTTATAATGGCTTCGATATCTCTGAAAGGTTAAAGAATCATTATTGTTTCACGTATACACATTTATTAAACTGGTATGCAACTCTAACATGGTGCTTAGTGGGGTGGCAGGTGGTTTGGTGGTTAAGGGTGCTTAGAATTATTATTATTATTATTATTATTCTTAGAATAATGTTTCTAAGAAACATCCAGGAATTTCAGACTCAATAAGATAAATTATTCCTAGAAGAAATCTAGGGGCCAGGTGGTCGACCAGTTGTAAAAGGGAATGCTGTGAGCCAGGCCCACATGGAAAGGTTACCAGATGGCATTGGAGACTTCACTGGGCACACTAGGCACACGTGTCCCCATGATCTAGGGCTGGTTCAAGCTGGAGGTGGACTGTAGTATCAGGATCCCATCAGGTGTACTATATCTCTGTTTCTCTTCCCCTCTCTGTTTCTCTCTCTCATGGAATAAATAAACTTCTAACAAAGTCAGCTACTCAAGCAGTAAAATTTATTTGCATTAACAGGAACAATTTTGAAGAAAATCATAAAAATATTTATCTACTTCTAGCTGAAAATATCTTTTTAAAAGTTAACCTCTTTTACTTATTTCATCTGATCTCTATTAGAATGGGCAAATGTAAGATGAAAATATTTTCTTCTTAATCATACATGCAGAAATAAAGGAGAAAGGAAAGACCATATGCTGATACCATTTTGACACAGCACAACCCTATTGCATACTATAGCAAAATTATAATTTCTTTAGGTGAGCCTATGGGATTGTTTGTTTTGATTGATAAAAAGGAATCAACAATATAATATGAGTTCTATTCTAACGTAAAAAGTAAACAGGCTCACTTTAGGTTAGGTAGGCATTGTTTTACCTACACTTATAAAGTAAGGTTTATGAGTCTACTATTAAGAGTACAGTGTGGAGAGGGAGAGAATTGTGATGGTAAATGGGATAAGACACTGAAGCTGTGAAAGAACACGAGGAGAGTCATATTTAGAAACACACTCCACAAATTATTTTTCTACTTTTTTAAAACCATATAGTCACCCTTTATTATACTTTGTCTGCAAAAATTTGCTTCTCAGTTTGTTCTTAAATAAGATCACTTATAAATATACACACACTATAGCAAAGTAAAATGCAATAATGTAATTTTAAGTAAGAAAAGAGTTCAGAAAAAGAGGATGAAACCTGTAATGTTGGTTTATACATTACATAATAAGAGATGATTCCTACTTAATAAACATAACTCCCGAAGCAAGTAAAGAACTACCTAACATCAAATGAAATAAAACAAAAAGAAAATTAAGTTCCAAAATTTAAAATTCCAGTAATTTTATATGGAAAATAGTAACTAGTTCTAATATTTAGATCAAAATTAATATTTTATTAGATTATAAGATTCTAAACTAAAATTTGTTTCTCCCATTACATGATAGGGAGTATTTCTAAATGAATAAGTAAATGAACCTATTCTAATTGTTTGAAATTCAAGTTATTTCACTGATTTCTAATTAAACATCTTATATTTTAAGTGGACATATAATCATCCTTGAGATTTAGAACATTTATTTTCTAGTGATGCTTTGGTTATTCAACTGAAATAAATTAAAATTATTTACTTTCATCAGATTATACAAATTTTCAAAGTCTCCTATATATTTAAATGTATGTTATAAAATGGATATGTTTCATGCTTTAACTTCAGTGATAATCTATGGTCTATGGCATTCCAGGAAGAAAAGAAAGGGCACAATGTTTATTTTAGTTGAATTACTTCTTAGTCATGGACTTCAAGAAAGTAGGAAGAATTCTAATTTCCTTGTGTATTATTATCAGTCATAAAAAATAGAACTATATTTAGATACAGTCATCAGTCCTTAGTTATTTTCTGGATATGATACTTCAGAGATGAAGGTGCAATTACTAACTTGAGTTCATTATTATGCAGCTATACAATGGCTGACATGATCAGTGACTTCTCTGCATAATAGATACCATGTACCTTCCTTCATCTGCCTGATTTTATTTCTCCTTCTCTCATTTATTTCCCAGTTGTTTGTTTTTCTCATTTCCTAAAAGCGATCATGTTTAAATTATACTGCTCTCTTAATACCACAATATGATGATTATCTTCATTAACTCAATCCCTCAGTCAACCTACTTGTGTGTACAAAGTTGAGTCACTAAAAAGACATTTACTAGTTGCAAGTTAAAACTCTATCTGAGCAAATGACCAAAATGCATTAACTACTTATTTCATAGAATCTCAATTTTTTTTAGCTTTATCCAGAATGAAAAACAATCATGAAAAAGAAAAAAAACTATTTCCATGTAGCATTTTGTGTTTTGTCATTATTTTCTTTATTTTTTAAACATTAAATCTTCACACTAATAAACATTGTTATATATTACTTATTTAGGCTGATCTCATAATGTTAGTGCAAGGAATGTACGTTTCTGGAGAAATGACCTTCTCTAAATTAATTTATTTAACCCTTCACAAACATTTGTTGAATGCATTTCATCTATTGACAGAGTGTTAGGTGCTTTGCATTCTATGAATAGGCATTAACTTGATAAAATTCCCTCAGGGCACTTTCCAATAGTCAATACATAAATACCTCTAAGGGGCCAGCCAGTGGTGTTGCAGTTAAGGTGACCAGATCCCACATGGCCAACTACATGGTTCCAGTCCTGGACCCAGATGCCTGAAAAACACTGTGGGCCATGTATGTGCATGCCCAAAATCCCAAGAGGAGAATGAAGGAGAAGGGATTTCAGCATGGCAATCTCTCCTAGGGGGCAATTTCTCACTTTCTCTACCTTTCTCCATTTCTCCCTTTCTAGAGAGTGCACACATCCTATGGAAAAAATGAGAACAAGAAACCTTCAGATAATTGTACAGTTTTATATCAGCTCATTTTTGAGGAGTATGATAATGGATAAACTTTTACTTTTGTGACTTTTTGTTCCTTATTTTTTTAATATATACTTTAAAATATTATTGTTTTAATTATTCTTGTAAATGTTCAATTACTACATATCATTACAGCATGCAAAATAAATTTTTCCAGCATGAATATGCTGTATATTAGTCCAGCTAAAATATCATCATATATGTTACCATCAACAGATAATTTTCTATTTTTGTGTCCCTTAAATATTTCACTTCTTTCTTTTTCTTCTTAACTCTTTTCCTCTTACCCTTCCACATTTCTCATCCTCCCATCACTGGCATTTGAAAGAAAGTTGATGACTATGGAAGGTTTACTACTAAGCAAAGTAAGCCAGAATGTGAAAGAGAGGCATTGTATGTCCCCAATCAATATTTACTGAAAACATATAGTTGTTTTTTATTTTTAAAGAAATTTTTTTCTACAGAGCACATGCAGTCGCCAGAGAGAAAGAAAACAAGAAATCATCCCAAGGGAAGATGGCCACACTGCAATCCCTTCTCCTTCATTCTCATCTCAGGATTTTGGGTATGCATGTACAGGCACCAGGCATGAGTTTCAAGTCACTGTATCTGGAACTCGAACTGCAGTCAACAACATGGGAGTCCAGTGACATAGCCATTATACCATCTGCTAGTCCCACATGTAGTTGTTTTAACTGTATAAGTAGATGAAGAGTACTCATGATCTATCAATAGTGTCGACAGAGTTAGGATCAATCCTTCTATATATCAAGGTTCATGAATATTCATCACACGGTTTTAAAAAGCAATTGTAGATACAGTCATGATAAAAAATTTCAATAAATCTTACTAAATTAAATACATATGGAAAAATAGTTTGTTCCAAAGAAACTGTTTTCTTTTTGTGCAAAAGCTTAATGGTCATTTTAGGTGTACAAATTTAGCCACTGGAATCAGAAATATCTAAGTTTAAATCTATGTTATCACCAATCATCTTTGTGATCTAGAATATTTTTCCTATTTTTTGCTACAAACTCTAGAGATTTTAGAGTTTGAAAAATTAATATGAAAATATAAGTAAGTATAGTTTGAATAATGGCTTATTCCTCAAAGGTTTAGGAATTTGGTATTAGTGGGTGGTGATTGGGTTGTAATAATACAGTTATGAAGGCAATGACTCATGAATGGATTAATGCCCTCATTAGAACCTTAGTTCTAGCTGTCTTGAGAAGGACTTAGTTCTTACACAACTGTGTTGCATGCACTCACCATCCTCTCTGCTTTTGTCAGTCAATCTGTAGGCTACTCTAATGTCAGGCCTACAGGATGGTTCTTTCCAATCACTGTGAGTCAAATAAACCTCTATTCCTTTATAGATCATCCAGTCTTGTTTTCTATTAGCAATGGAATAACAGACTAAGACAATACAAATTTCAGGCGCATATTAAGACTCCTAAATAAAGCAATTATATTTGCTAATAATATGTACTAATAAGATGTACTAGTAATGTATAACTTCACTTATTTTTTCAAAATAACTAGTTTAAACAAATGTTCCTATGAGGACGTGTCTTAGTCTGCAATCGTAATGCTAACAAAAATACCCAAGATTGAATGATTTATTAAAAAAAAAATGAAGTATGTTTGACTCACTATCCTAGTGGCTAGAAAGTCCAAAGGTATAGACTGACATCAGGTTGACCTACATCACAACATGGCTGACAGAGCAATGAGAGTGATGGCCATGTGAAGAGAGAGAGAATTGGAGGAGGGTATTTTACTTTAACACAATCTACTCTCAAGAGAACTAAACCCTGCTCACCAGAGCTGGAACTCAGTGACTCTCTTGAGACATCATTAATCCATTCATGAGAATGGTGACTCTGATTCAAACACTGTCCACTAGGTTCTGCCTCTTAAATTCCATGACACAATCACCTCCAGTAGGCCCCACCTCTGAACACCACTATACTGGGGTCTAAATCCAAGACAGGAATCTTTTGGGGTACGAAACATTATCTGAACAACAACAACCTAGATAAATAAAGTGATAATAGAATATATTGTCCAAACCAGTAGAATTTGAGAATGAAGGGAACACTATGAGCAATTTCACCAAACAAACACTCTTTAATCAGGCTGACCAAGGCAAAGCTAAATTTGACATTACTCTAAGTAGAAGTTTCAGAGGCAGAATAGGGATTTTAATCAGTTTTGTCTGATTCTAATGGACATGCACACATCTTGTCAACAAAACAGACACATTAAAAACAACGAATGAAGACAGAAGTATACAGCTATTGATTTTCAAATAAGCCAACTGAAAGGGAGATACAGAGAAATTTTATTCTGGAATTCTTAGAATGAGTGAAATTATTTCTTTTCCTCAAGGACTCTTGTTAGCATGACCCATTTTCTATTTTTGCTACACCATTAAAATGGAAAATTTAGAGTGACCAACCCCATAACAAAATGGTTATAGAAACTGAATCCCACATGGCCAACTGTAGCTGAAATCTTGGCCACTATGATTTGGAAAACACACTGAGCACATGCACATGGGTGCCTAAAATCCTGATAGGATGAGGAAATAGAGATGGGTTTGTGTCTTGACCATACCCCATTGATGGGTGGTTTCTCTTTCTCTCCTCTAACCCCACCTCTTCTAATTCCACCTCCTCTGGCATCTGTCCTCTGAAAATAATTAAAAAAAAAAAAAGAAAGAAAGAAAGAAAGCTCTGAATTCCATGGTTCATTGATCTCTTTCAATCCTTCCAAAATATTCACTCAGGGAAATGAAGGTTTTTACCTTGATTTCACACAGACTACTTAGGAATCTCTGGGATCCTAGAATTTCTGTAAAATGTTCCAATTTCTTGGTATTAAGTTAATAAAAATGATTTTTTTCCTCCCCACAAATGAATGAAGGGACTTCCTTCCAGCTCTCATATCCAAGGGAAAAGGCTTCCTATAGCCCCTCTTGCAAACCCTGGTTCCATGTCACAGTACAAGTTCTATTTTATTTTCTGAGGTTAAATTGTATTTTCTCTATGATATGATGCTAACAAGATGAATTGATATTATCACTTTCTTTTTAAAAAAATTTTTGGAGAGGTTTTTGCTATAGGTACGTGCGCTTGCCAGACACACAGAGAGAGACAGAAGGTGAGAAATCACCCCCCAGGAGGGATAGCCACACTGCAATCCCTTCTCCTCCATTCTCCTCTTGGGATCTTGGACACGCATGCACACGCGCCTGGTGTGAGTTTAAGCCACCAGGTCCAGGACTCGAACCGTAGTCGACTACATGGGAGTCCAGAGACATAGCCATTATGCCTACTCGCCAACTGCTGGTCCCTTTTTTTTTTTTTTAATTTTCTTTAGATATTTGTTTATTGGCTTTTTTCCCCCTACTATAAAAAGACGGGTTTTATCTGTGACTATTATGGCCAATGAGTAGAATAATACCTGAAATAATACGTGCTTAGAAAATATTTGTGAAATGTTTAAACTACTTGCCTCTAGAATAAGTTTTTGTTTAAAATTTCTCATTTGATTTTTATTTATTTCCAGAGGGCACATACACCCTCCAGAGAGCAGAGGGCAGTGGTATAAGCACCCTCCTTTGGGGTGTGGTCCTGCCACAATCTGTTTCCACGCATGCAAGTGTACATACCTGCTGTAGTTTTCAAGTCACAGAGACTGGGATTTTAATCATGGTCAACCACGTGAGATCCAGCTTCTACTGGGATTTTAATCATGGTCAACCACGTGAGATCTGGCTTCCTACGCACAGCACTTAACTACTGCTGAATGGGACATGCCCTAAAATAAAACGGTTCTCAAAATGTCAGCTGGTTTAGAAAATGCCATAAAATAATAATGCTAATTAGAACAGAGATGAGAAGCAGGTACTAATATTACTTTTAACATTCAAAAGAGTTACGGTTAGAAAATATTAGAGCACTAAATCTGACCAACCATGTATCCTTTTTAAAAGAAAAAAGAAAGAAGTTGAGCACATCTGTGAATAAGGCGATATTAATAACCATGTATAGTGAAGCACACTATTGCTATTTGTGAAAACCTGAAAATGGTACATCTGACTCCATTCTCTGAATGAAAACAAAAGACACCAAACACGAATCTGAATGTCCACAATTGACATTATTCAGATTAAGGTTTATTGATAGATAAACTAACCCATATATATGACATATATGTGTGTATATATACTTCTGAAATATATATTGAGAGCCTAATATATTTTTTATAATATTAGTATGAACCACACATACATACATATATATACACAAATACATGAACTATACACCCATATACACATACATGCAAATATACATACATGCAAATATACATATATATATACACATATGTATATATAAACTTCTGAAATACATATTGAGAATTTAATATCTTTTAAAATATTATATAAAATAAAGTGTGAACTACCAATAACTTTAAACATTCTCCATGCCCATCTTCTCATTTTATGTGTCATAGGTTAGATATGAAATACAACTAAATTCTGAAAACTCACAGGATGAGAACATGGAGACATCTAATGCTTATTAATGTGAAAACTGAATGCTGACAGACATTCTCAACATTCGTTGATATTGCAAGTTTATGCCTCAGCATTAGAATTATGAAATTTATGTTTAATAGCATATCATCTTCTACATTCTCTTCATACCTTATTATTTGTAGAGCATGATATTTCACACATAATATCATATCATTTCTCATTTTGTTTTGACAGAAAGAACTAAAGCAATGAGATAATTCCTCTCTGAGGCCATCACCAGTAAAATGATTGTATACTTCAAATCAAACATTTGCCTAATATTTAGCCTGTTAATAGCTAGGCTTAAAGTGGGTGGTTAAAACTATTTATACTTCTCCCAAGGACAAAATTTTATTTTATTCTTTTAGACCACTTTTTATATATTTAATTTTCTCTTATGATAAAAGAATAGCACATATGAACTTTACACTGTCACCGACATTATGCATTTCTTGTGATGTAAGCATTCTCTGAAATATCAACTCTAAAATTTATCAATTGTGCAAAGTGAACCATTTAAAAATTATTGGTGACATATTTTTGAATATTGATCCTTCCTTCTTGCAAACATCCCTCTTAATTATTTATAAAACAAGAACACTTTTCGTTTTCTTTCCTGTTTTCTCATCTATAAAGTTGCAGTGACTATCTTTTGGCCCTGGAGATTGGTTCTGGTGTCTGTAAGAGATAATTCAGCAATCTTGTTTTGTTTTGTTTTTTTCTTTTTCCAAGAGAGACTTTTTTTTTTTTTTTTCTGTAGGGCACATGTACTTGCCAGAGAGACAGAGAAAGATGGAGAAAAAATGTGAGAAATCACCCTCTAGGGGGGATGGCCACACCACAATCCCTTCTCCTACATTTTTATCTTGGGTTTTTGGAGATGCACACACACACACAACTGGCGTGAGTTTTAAGCCTCTGGGTCTGGGACTCAAACTGCAGTCAACTATGTGGGAGTCCAGCAACATAATCATTATGCCATCCACTGGTCCCAACTCAGGGATCTTTAGATTTGTTTTCTGGAAAAACTAGATGACCAATGTACTCTATTTGGGAGGGGGGGTGTATATTGTTATAAAATGTGAGAATTGAAGAGTCAAAATAACATCTGTATTTGAAACCATGGGAAAGTATGTAGAGCATGGAGGCAGATGCAATGTGGAACAGAGTACTTTTTCCCTCAGAGAGAGGTTTTGGAGGGTTCATTTATTTTCTAATGGCAATGCGAGACCTGCTTCCCATTGATTCCTGCTAGGTAGCTTTCCAGAAACTGTATCCTTTTGTAAAGTCCCATGATTCTGCCATCTGTCTTTGCTCTCTTATTTTCTTGCTATCATTTAAATTAAGTGTTACCAAGATATTTGCCTGCTAATATTTGGTAAGCTATTGTAATAGTGTTGAGAGAGTGGAAAACTTAATCCAACTATGGTGCTGAAAGGTAGCCTTTGAGACATAACTAGAGTTGGCTAAAATCATCAAGGTAGGGTCCATGATTGGCTGCCTCCTGGTAGCTTTAAAAGAGCAGAGACATAAACACACACATGCACCCTGCTCCTGCTCTGTCTTACTATGTGAAGCTCCAAATCACCTCAGGACTCTGTAGCATCCTCATCAACAAGAAAACCCTTACCAGGTGTGGCCCCTTGACTTTAGATATCTAAAACCGTGAGCCAAATAAACCTCTATTCTTAAAACGTAACCCAGACTCTAGTATTTAGTTCTAAACAGACAAAAACATCACTGTTCTTCTCTATCCTTTGGAACTTAACCACACCCCCTCCACTAATAATATTCCCATTCAACTCAAGCATGCTGATTAGCTGGCACTGCTATTCTATAGAATATTATTAACATTAACTGTGAGTGGATACGGCACATAATTTCCAGTTCTCAAATCTGTTCATTATAAAATAATCTCTATTAGAGACATTAATGTAGCATCCAAATTACCATTTTCACTAAATTTCATTAATATTTATTTTCAGCAATTACAAATAATAAAGTTGCACTTGCTTGTAATTATTATGACAATCTGTGACAAAATTGTAAGCAAAGTCTTTGTCTATAAGCTACCATCATTTGCAGTTTAGAATCAAACTGCTGAAAACAAGACCATGAACCCTCTTTTTCTTCAAGATTTATTCTTTTAAAAAGAGAGAAAGAGAGAGAGATCATTCTTAATAAGAGCCTTATGCTGAAATCCATCCTGGGTCCACTCCACTGTTACTCCTTCAGTCAGTCCTGGATCATAATAATAAGTTTGCCCTTTGTACTCAGGGGTTTCCTGACACAAACCTGGAATCTTCCCACGTGGTTCAGCCTCACAAAGCATTGCATTTTACCAGTGTACCACCGTCTGGTCCCCACATGCATCCTCTTGAGGAAGACAGAGGGGACTGATAAGCAATTGAAAGGTTAGTTTATGCTTTAAATTAGAGTTTCTTTCATATTGTGATGGTGGTTCAGGAAGGAAAGACTTGGTCACTACTAAGGTCCCTAGTTCCATGTACGTATCTTCCCCACAAAGGTGAAAGAATTTTGAAATACATCAGATCCTTTCCCAATCCCCATCTATAGCCCTGAACGATGAATACAGACTATACGTAACACAGAAAGTGATGATATAAATGTGTTTCCAGATTACCATGGGGCCTTGCTCTGTTTACATCCGGAATAAAATTCCCTTAGTGAGAGATGCTTCTTTGAATTGAGGTGAAATAATTATCTCCAGAAAATTACTGTTAAAATATACAAATGGTTCAGCTCTCATTAACACACAGTCACGGTTTACTTTATCAAATTAAGGAGTTGGTGTTCTCAGGACTCAGATAATAAAAGGAAAAAAGTGTCAGTTTTGCTATGGGAAGTTGAAAATATCTCAAACATGGCCCCAGGTAAGACGGGAAGGTCTGCAAAATCTCTACAGTGGACCCTGCCTTCCTGAGGGTTGTGAGGAAGCATGGGGATTTGTGTGCCTGAGGTAGGTGGGCTGCAGTGAGTTTAAAAGAAAACTAAAAGTTTTTCTCATGTAGCTTCTCCTGGGGCCATTTCTGATGTAGTCATGCTTATGATGTGTCAGGATATTTAATATGCCTCCTGTATTTAAAAGGATTGAGGGAAAGA
>NW_006159867.1:2542021-2554567 GCF_000334495.1 Tupaia belangeri chinensis | reverse complement strand
AGTAGATCTGTAAACTTTATTATGCTGCAAAACTGCTACATTAATTTTGAAATTTTCCAACAGCAAAGCTGGCTGAGCATTGAAATAAGTTTTCAGAAATCATTCTAAAAAGAATCTTTTCCCAAAGTATCATTTCATTAAAAAAAATCAGAAAATAAACTTTATTTAGAGGCCTTTAAAAGAAGCTAAGGGAAATAAGTAATTGCCTTTCCAAGTAAATTGCTTTAAAAGAGTGATTTCATAACATTTTAAAAAACCTGACTCTATATAAATAAATGTATAATATGTATAGCTTCTAAAGGTATATGTATTCCATGGAAGTTTGGTATTTATATGCATTAAATATAGAATAAACTAAAAAGTACTTAAGCACCTTTGTAAAAATCATTTAAATTTGAGGTTAAAGTTTAAGAAGAACTCAAGACCTCCTCTGCCTCAGTAGACTCATAATCATTATTAAAATACATCTCAGTTGAAATTTTCTTTCAATATGTAATGAAGTAATGTACCCAGATTATTTGAAGATATTTAAGTGAGATGTGGTATCATGAGAGATGAATTTATGTATTTCATTTTAACCTACCAGAGCTGGAGAATCTTTAGTAATTAAAGCAATTACTGAGCTTTAATGTTTTTGCAGCCATTCTTTACAGGTGATGGTAGAAGAAACACTATACTATATCGCATTTACCTAATTGCTTCCTCGTCACTTATACAATACTCTAGAAAACACTATGATTATCCCTGGGTTATTTATTTCTCTGCTTCCTGCTTTCTCTAACTGTCTTTGCTTATAGGTGTGATAGTAAGAGTGAATCTAGCATTCAAATTGTGTTCTCTTTCTTATTTCCTTTTGATCTTGAATCATTTTTAATCTGACTAAACCCCATTATTATGTCAACAACATGTACCTCGGTTATCATCAACTCTTTATTTATGTGAGACGTCATCTGAATTATTTAACAGGGGGATAGGATTGCTCAGGGCAGAAGAGTCTACTTACTTTTTTAGTTTGATTGTTTCTTCCATCAGAGTCAGCAGCCTAGCCAGCTCACGAGGCTATGACCAATTCCCAGCTTCATACAGCCCAAGATTATGGACACATGTGTGAGTGGTGTACTCAGGAAGGTCTCCAGTTGGGAACTTGGAATTTCCCAAGAGGGTTAACTTCACAGGGTGTTTCTGCTAAATCATAGTCCAGCCCCACATTGAGAAAAGGAATACATTTACTATTTTTCAAACACCTACTATTTTTTTAAGTTTACTTATTTTATTTTTTTTTCATGAGAGATAAAGAAAGAGAGAGCATGAGAGAGACAAACAGGCACCCATCGTGGGGTTCTCCTCAAGCCACAATCCCTTGTCTCAGTCCTCCAGCCAGTCAGGGTCATTGACATATTTCAAGAGGACCTAGGATCTGAACCCCCATAGGCCATGTGGTTTCAGCACTCCAGAGCGGCAAACCACTGCCTGCATCACTAAGGCTGAGCCAGGAGTACCCAGATTTTAGTCTTTCCTGATTCTATGGTTCCCCTGGGTATGAGTAATTGTGAAATTAGGGACAAATTGTAGGTATATAAGATTCATTGTTTAGAGCATCTGAGTCATAGTCCCATCATTAAATGCTTTAGTTTCAATAGACAGGATTGAAGTCACAAGGCAGGACTGAATGAGGATAATATAACTAAGTAGCTGCTGGTATCTGACCCCAAACTCCTCAATTACACATTTTGATAAGATACTAATTAATGCTTTAAGAGTTGAACAATTATGGGCTTCAAATGAAAATAAATAACTTGGTATCAAATTTACACTGAACTAAAGTCATCATATTCTGAATAAGAGACTCTATAAATTATTCTAAAAAGGTCACACTAATAATAGTAACTTAGTGAACAATGACATTATCTGCAATTTCAAAGATAGATGCCTTTCTTTTAATTCCTCCCTGTTAGCTAAATAAATATTGCCATGTCAGCAAGAAAACATATGCAATTTTTTTCTCTTGTAAGGCATACAGTTGAGAAAAAGTCTGGCTATAGGCCAACATGATTAATTGGGTATCTGCTTTTTTTTCTTCATTTGTGCTAAACGATCTCCCTACTGTGATAAAACATACTAATACAATAAGGATTACAGTAGAGCTTATATAGACAACTTTGTAAATTTAAACACTTTTAAAATCAGAATAAAAGGGATCAGCAGATGGCATAATGGTTACATCACTGAATTCTCACATAGTTGACCATGGTTCAAGCCCAGACCTGGCAACTTAAAACTCATGCTAGGTACAAGAGCATGTGTATCCAAGACCCCAAGAAGAGAATGAAGGAGAAGAAATTGCAGTGTGACCGTCCCTTGATGGGGTGATTTCTCGCTTTGTGTCTCTCCGTCTCTCTAGTGAGCGCACTATAGCAAAAATCTCTCAAAACAAATGAACAAAAAAGACAGGGGAAGAGGCAATTCTGTATAGCTATTGAAAACACATAAGCAGAAGCTGACTATTGTGTAGTAACGCTGTTTGCTACTTACGGAAACTTATCACCTGTCATCGGATCAAGATTTTCTATTCCATTTAGTATACTTGACATTGCGTTTTATTTTTTAATAACTTTAAGTTAATTTGTAAATTAATCAACGTGTTATCTCATTATGAATATTATCTGATATTCAGTTATCAGAACTAAAGATGGTAAATGAGTCTAATTCTTCTTGCCTGTGACAATTTAACAAAACTCCAAAATACAGCAAACCTCATCTCCTAACTGAAGAGAAGATACCTTCATTTTCTAAAAATTAGTGTAGTCATAAAGTGTCAGTGTATTGATGTCTGTTCACTAGTGGTATCAAACTAGTGATAAATGTAATTAATGTTTGATATGTTGTGATTACCTAATGTGCACTCTTGAAACTAAATGAAGTATAGTGCTAAAATTATTTAGTAGGCAAAGAAGATTAGGAAAGGGGTTAGAAATGAAATACGTTATGCATCAAATCTTTTTTCAACAGTATAGGAGAAAGCTAGACTGGGACATACACACACACACATACACACATATATATCACATATATAATATGTAACATATATTATATAACATATATATAACATATTCTCTGAATATATATTTTTTTGGAGAGTTTTTTTTTTTTTTTTTGCTATAGGGCGTGTGCCCTGTCCAGACAGACAGAGACAGAGATACAGAAAGCAAGAAATCACCCCTCCACAGGGGATGGCCATGCCACAATCCCTTCTCCTTCATTCTCCTCTCGGAATCTTGGGCACCATGCACATGCACCTGGCGTGAGTTTTAAGCCACTGGGTCCGGAATGTGAACCGCAGTTGACTACATGGGAGTCCAGCGACATAGCCATTACACTAACTTCTGTAATGTGTATATTATAATATGTGTGTTATATATAATATAATATAAATATGTTGAAGCAATTGACATAATTGCAGGCCCTATAAGAAATTATGCCATAGTATTTCTTACAAATGTTAACAAAATAGTATCTCGATACCCATTCATCCCTGCCATACTTAGAGCACTGAAAGTTGCTACACAAACTACAAAAGAAGTGGAGAGGGGCCAGTCAAGGGGTGCTGTGGTTCAGAGCTATGCATAGGGAGCTGGATCTCACATGGTCAACCACAAGCCACCCTGGTGGCTTGAAAAGCATGCTGGGCACATGTGCATGCACACCCAAACTCTGATGGGATAGTGAAATCAAGGAAAATGTATTAATCATGCTCTATTGGGGGGTTCTCTCTACCTCTGTGGTGAGTGCATATACTCTCTGGCAATAAATAAAAATAAGTAGATGACAGCGTGCAAGGGTTTACACAGGGGGAACAATTTAATAACTCCATATTTTAAAAAGTTCAGAGAAGAGACTTTAATTTTTAAGTTCAAGTTGAAAAAATCATAACATGGCACAACAATTCCCTCAGACTAGCTATATTGGCCTATTTTTTCTCTGTGAGTCCTTATTTGGAAAAGACTTTCCAGGAAAGTGAAGCATCATCTAATGCTAGATGTTCTACTTTGGTTGTATATTTTAATAGCTGTGCTGAATATTTAAATCAATCTCGCTTGCTCTTTTAGCTAAAACAATACAATCTATATATTTTTAGAATTATTTTATTTTAACTTTATTCATTTATTATTATTATTTTCTAATTTGACCAGAGAGATACAGTGAAAGAGAGAAGGAAGTAAGAAAGGAAGCCACCAGATTCAGGACTTGTACCACAGTTGGCCATGTGGGAGTCCATCGCCTTTAACCAACATGCCACCTGCCAGCCCCATAATCTATATTTTTAAAGTTTATTATTTTGGTATTGAAATGTAAGGAGGTGTAAGGAAATACAATAAATAATGTAAGGAAAAATACTCTTGGTTTTTTTTCACATTAAATCCCACTCTTAATTATAATAAAATATATAAAGTAATAATGAGTTATACATGAAGTAACATCTTATCCAAATTTGAAAATACTACATTTACTGGACCAGCAGTTGGTGTAATAGGTATGTTGCTGGACTCCCATGTAGTCGACCAGAGTTCGAGTCCTGGACCTGATGACTTAAATTCATGCTGCGTGCATGTGTGTGCATGCCCAAGATCCTGAAAGGAGAATGAAGGAGAAGGGATTGTGGTGTGGCCATTTCCATGGTGATTTCCTGCTTTCTGTCTCTCCCTATCTTTCTAACGAGTGCATGTGCCCTATAGCAAAAACCTCTCAAAAAAAAAAAAAAGAAAATACTGTTTTTAATTGTCATGATAAGACACCTTTTATATATGAGTAGAATAAGAGAGTCAGTGAGAAGATGAAAAGCAGAACAAACATTATTTCAAGATATTAATACAATAAAAAGAAATTAAAGCCCTTTAAAAAAAAATATTTTGGATATTTACACTATTCCTGCCCATTTAAACTTAGGCTATAATTGTTCTGATTCCCAGGGGGGAAAAAAAGACTCTGGCAAAATTGTATCACTAAGAAGTTTTAGGATCCTTTAGCTGACACCGTAACCACAACATGAGTGATGCTATAGTAAATGTTAAATGCAAGACAGAGTCAGCTTCAATGTAGAGAACTCCCATTGCCAGTGAGGCATTCTGGGTAATACCGCTTTAAATAATGGATGTAGTCAAAACAAATTTAGATACACTGATTACTTTAGCTTTCAGGGTAAGGAATTTTATTTGAAAATGTTCTTTTAAGCATTGAAAAAATCTTTAAAGTGTAAATAAGCCTTGGGGAGTTATTTCAACTAATGACACAGCCTGAAAAGAACCGAAGCAGCAAAATTTCATGTCTGAAGTTTAGATTGATTGTCACTATGCTATAGAGTTTTATAGCCTCTCTGGAACAAAGGAAATATCACCTTTTAATGTGAAGTCATCATTTAACTTTCTTAGCTGATGTAAACTATTCTTCTGACTTTTAATGAACCCAGGAAAATGTTTCATGCTTATACATGTCTTCAGATGTTGCATGTGTCCATAACTTGAGCCAATAAAATTGGGTTGCAGGATTGGATTATGAATTAAATAATACTAGTTTTTCTTTTTATGTAAATTATTTTAGATAAAAATAGGAAAGGCTTATTTATAGAAAAACAAAAAGCAGGGCTGGCCACATAGCCTGCTGGTTAAAGGAGGAAAAACCCACATGACCAACTACATCCAAATCTTGACCCCAGTGGATTAAAAAACATCCCAGGTATGTGTGTTTGTATGCCACAAATCCCAATAGGATGGAGAAAAAGAGAAGAGATAGCAGAGTGACCACACACCACCGGGGAGTGCTTTCTCCCTCTTTCTCTGGCTCTCTGGTAAGCAAATGCACCCACTCTTTGTCAATTAATACACCAGAAAGAAAGAAAAAGAAACATTAGAGTCATTGTTTCCCCTCCCCCTGCCCCAGGTTATACACAATCTGCTTGACTATGACAGTTTGAATACAGGGTATCAGCCAATTATAAATAGTGCCTGGGAATGTCACCTAGAGACATTGAGCCTAGAGACCTTCAACCACATATATTACATCATCTCCCTAGGTTTGTTTCAAAGCAGTCTGTTTGAACAGTACCACAGATATTTATAGAACACTATGGTGATGTGGTTAAGGTTCTGGATCCTATGTGACCAACTGTGCAGTTCAAGTACTGGACTTGGTGGTTTCAAAATCACACTGAGCATGTGTGCATACATGTCTCAAACTGAAAAGACACTAGATAGAGAAGAAGGGACTGTGGTGTGGCCATCCCCTTGAGGGTGGCAGAAGGGGAAATGAGGGATTACTCACTTTCTTTTTCTTTGTCTCTCTCTCTCTGTCTCTCTCTGGAGAACACACACATCCTACAGCAAAACTTAAAAAAAAGTTCTTAAATATATGCAAATTTTAATAACACAGTAACACACAGTATTCAAAATTTAAAGTTTAACTTACCATTAACTTATTTAATTCTCTTTAGTCAAATTATATTTGTACAATTTTCAGATGCATATGCAGAGAAGTTGCATTTTCGTATTACCCTTCATATTACACTTCGTGTTTAGAAGATAATGTGATAGTCTCAGTTGCACTGCTAATAGATATCAACTTTTAAAATAAATCAATCATTAGATTTTAGATTTTTTTCCATAAAAATATGTGACCATCATCAAAAAGAGATCATTATGTGTTCCATGATCTTTGTCAAGGCTTACAATGCAAGTAATCTGTGGTCAGCTAACTTCTTCTGGAAAAGACACATGAAGTGAAGCAAAGCCAAATAGTAAAATGTCACCATTAATCCTAGGAAAATGAGTCCTAACAGGAAAGATCACAAATTGTTATCTCCAAATTAAAAAATAATTTTTAAAAAGCACACATTGAATATGCTCAAGAATATAGACATCCAAGAATGAATTTAGAAAGATTAGCATTATATAATATAATCCTGTACAAGGATGCTTGGTATTTTATAAAGAGAAAAATATATATATATATTATATATATATATAATTAATTTTAGTTTTCTATTTTCCTTTCATAGGTTTTGCTTACAAATAGTTCTTTTTTGTTGTTCTAGTATAAAAACAAGTTAAATACATAGTAATAAGATCATTTAAAGTTCTGTATTTTTATTAGAAGCATGGCCGTGGTAATATTCCTGTCTAAAAAATTCTGTTGCCGTGACTATGTACCTCCATACTTTGGAGTGTCTAACTAACATGTATTAAGGACCCACAAATTAGAGCTTTGTTTCCTTGAAACCCTAGATGCAAATTAGAGCTTGACCACACTAAATAAGAGCAATTGTGTTTCTCACTTAGTTCAACTTTGGCAAATTTCTTTCCTAAAGACACTAGGAAAAAAATGCAATTTAATCAGCCTTGATCTGTAATGGTTTCCAGAAATGAACTTGGTACAATTTAAAATTACTTCTATATGCATAACTTCAAGCTATTGCTTTGTTTACTCAAGTTTCCAAGCTCTGCTGAATGAGGATGGGCACCCTTGCTCGCTGGTGCACAGCAGAGTCTTCTCACAGGGCAGCATAACCTGTAGGCCACAAATGCTTTGGTAGATACAATGACTACTTACAGGCATGTAAAGCAAGGTAGATTAAATCAACGGATAGGACCAAGAGCATAGTCACTGCCCTGTAGATTGTAGAGGTAATTATCTGGAAAACTTAGTTTACCACATAAAGTATTTAGGAAAAACTTGAGACTGATAAAGAAAACCATAATAAATTCACTATTTTCTAACATTGGTCTCAAAATGTAACTAAATTGCATCCATCCTTTACTCCACCATTCTTTTCCTAAGCATAGGAGCATTGTTTTAAATTATATGTGTATATGTCATAGCACAGATATTTTGAGGGCATTGGTGAATGCTTCAGGTAAAAGGAGAGACAAGGTGTCTTCCTTAGTTTATTTGTTTTCATTGCCAGAGGACAAGCACTCACCAGAGACAAAGAAATAGAGAGAAAGGAAGAGGTAGAAAGCACCCCTCCCCAGTGGGGTATGATCATGCCACAATTCCTCCATTTCTCAATCCTGTCGGGATTTCAGGCACATATGCTTATGCACCCAACATATTTTTTGGAGAGGTTTTTGCTATAGGGCATGTGCACTCGCCAGACAGACAGAGAAAGACAGAGAGACAGAAAGCGAGAAATGACCCCCCAGGGGGGATGGCCACGCTGCAATCTCTTCTCCTCCATTCTCCTCTTGGGATCTTGGGCACGCACGCACATGCGCCCGGTGTGAGTTTAAGCCACCGGATCCGGGACGCGAACCGTGGTCGACTACGTGGGAATCCAGCGACATAGCCATTATGCTAACTGCTGGTCCCCTATCCACCCAACATATTTTCAAGCCTACAGTGCTGGGACTTGAACCATGGTCAGCCATTTGGAATCCAGTTCCCTTAACCATTAGCCCATGGGGCCAGCCCAGAAATTAGACGGGTTTTGTTGTTGTTGCTTTTGTCTTACAAAGATTCTGTATTAATCACTGGAGTGAAAGACTCAAATTTCAGAATATTGTGTTTATTCTTATTTCACTATCAATCAGTAAGAAAAGCATATGCTACTAAGTCATTCTTTGTTTATAAGTCTTATAAACCTTTAAGAACATAATACTTTTTGGACTTTTTAAGCAAAAAAAATTCTCAATTTATTCTAGTGATTTTGACTATGCTTCTGCTTTTTTAAATTAAGTATTTATTTTAAAATGATTGTAGGTACAGATGTAATTTAAAATTCATAATAAAGTGGCCAGCAGATAGCATAGTAGTTATGTCTCTGGACTCCCACGTATCTGACTGTAATTGGAATACTGGACCTGGTGGATTAAACTCAAGCCAGGCATGTGTATGTGCATGCCCGAGATCCCTGGAGGAGAAAGAAGGAGAAGGGATTGAGCATGGCTATCTCCTCCCACACAGACCCCAGGGGGTGATTTCTTACTTTCTATTTCTCTGTCTCTCCCTGTCTTTCTGGGGAGCACATGAGCCCTATAGCAAAAATCTCTCAAAAACAAAACAAAACAAAACAAATTAATACAAAGTGATTCTTTACACCCTTTACCCAGTTTCGCTCAACTGTAGCATCTTCCAGATTAAAATATCACAACCAGGATATTGAAATTGATTCCATGAAGGTACAGTATAGTTCTATCACCACAAGAATCCCACATATTTCTGTTTTATGCCACATATACTTCCCCTGTGACCCTAATCCCCTCATTAATTCCTGACAACTATTAATCCCTTCTTCATTGCTCTAAACTTTCTCAGCTTCAAGAACATTACATATGTATTAGCAGTATTTAACAGAATAACACAGTAACAGAATTTAACCATTTAAGATTGCCTTTTTCTCACTAGGAAAAAAAATATCCTTGAATTTATCTGAGCTGCTCATCCATTGATCGCTTCTTCTCTTTTTATTGTTCAGTAATATTCATTGGTATGGACATACCACACTTTTGTTTAACCTTTCAATTTTTGTAGGAAATGTGGACTTTATGAGTTAGGTACCACAAACATTCATGTACCAGTTTTTATGTGATGTACATTTTCATTTCTCGCGGGTAAAAATGCCCAAGTGCGCAATTGCTGGATTGTTGTGTTTATTTTAAGAAACCACCAGATTGTTTTTCACAGTGGCTGTACCATTTCATATTTCCAGCAGCAATGTATTTAAGATTTTCTGCATCCTGCCAGGATTTGATATTTTATTTTAGCCATTCTGATGTATGTGCAATGATAGCTTATGGTAGGTTTAATTTGTATAACTAATGATTTTGTATGTCATTCATGGTTTTATTTGCTGTTATGGTTTAAATTGTGAACCCCTCCAAATTTCTACATTGAGGCCACCAGATAACATGGTGGTTAAGGTGGCTATACATGGCCTACACATAGGGTGATCCTACATGGCCCACTGCGGTTCTAGTACTGTTCCTGGCAGCTTGAAAATCATGCCAGGTGCATGCGTATGTGTGACCAAAATCCCAATAGGAGACTGGAGGACAAAGGACGGCAGCATGGCCATGACCCCTCTGGGGTGACTTCTTACTTTCCTTCTCTCTGTCTCTCCAGTGAGCATACATGCTATATGATAGAAAGAAAGAGAGAAAGAGAGAAAGAGAGAAAGAGAGAAAGGAAGGAAGGAAGGAAGGAAAGAAGGAAGGAAGGAAGGAAGGAAGAAAGGAAGAAAGGAAGAAAGGAAGAAAGGAAGAAAGGAAGAAAGGAAGAAAGGAAGAAAGGAAGAAAGGAAGAAAGGAAGAAAGGAAGAAAGGAAGAAAGGAAGAAAGGAAGAAAGGAAGAAAGGAAGAAAGGAAGAAAGGAAGAAAGGAAGAAAGGAAGAAAGGAAGAAAGGAAGAAAGGAAGAAAGGAAGAAAGGAAGAAAGGAAGAAAGGAAGAAAGGAAGAAAGGAAGAAAGGAAGAAAGGAAGAAAGGAAGAAAGGAAGAAAGGAAGAAAGGAAGAAAGGAAGAAAGGAAGAAAGGAAGAAAGGAAGAAAGGAAGAAAGGAAGAAAGGAAGAAAGGAAGAAAGGAAGAAAGGAAGAAAGGAAGAAAGGAAGAAAGGAAGAAAGGAAGAAAGGAAGAAAGGAAGAAAGGAAGAAAGGAAGAAAGGAAGAAAGGAAGAAAGGAAGAAAGGAAGAAAGGAAGAAAGGAAGAAAGGAAGAAAGGAAGAAAGGAAGAAAGGAAGAAAGGAAGAAAGGAAGAAAGGAAGAAAGGAAGAAAGGAAGAAAGGAAGAAAGGAAGAAAGGAAGAAAGGAAGAAAGGAAGAAAGGAAGAAAGGAAGAAAGGAAGAAAGGAAGAAAGGAAGAAAGGAAGAAAGGAAGAAAGGAAGAAAGGAAGAAAGGAAGAAAGGAAGAAAGGAAGAAAGGAAGAAAGGAAGAAAGGAAGAAAGGAAGAAAGGAAGAAAGGAAGAAAGGAAGAAAGGAAGAAAGGAAGAAAGGAAGAAAGGAAGAAAGGAAGAAAGGAAGAAAGGAAGAAAGGAAGAAAGGAAGAAAGGAAGAAAGGAAGAAAGGAAGAAAGGAAGAAAGGAAGAAAGGAAGAAAGGAAGAAAGGAAGAAAGGAAGAAAGGAAGAAAGGAAGAAAGGAAGAAAGGAAGAAAGGAAGAAAGGAAGAAAGGAAGAAAGGAAGAAAGGAAGAAAGGAAGAAAGGAAGAAAGGAAGAAAGGAAGAAAGGAAGAAAGGAAGAAAGGAAGAAAGGAAGAAAGGAAGAAAGGAAGAAAGGAAGAAAGGAAGAAAGGAAGAAAGGAAGAAAGGAAGAAAGGAAGAAAGGAAGAAAGGAAGAAAGGGGGTGATTTCTTACTTTCTATTTCTCTGTCTCTCCCTGTCTTTCTGGGGAGCACATGAGCCCTATAGCAAAAATCTCTCAAAAACAAAACAAAACAAAACAAATTAATACAAAGTGATTCTTTACACCCTTTACCCAGTTTCGCTCAACTGTAGCATCTTCCAGATTAAAATATCACAACCAGGATATTGAAATTGATTCCATGAAGGTACAGTATAGTTCTATCACCACAAGAATCCCACATATTTCTGTTTTATGCCACATATACTTCCCCTGTGACCCTAATCCCCTCATTAATTCCTGACAACTATTAATCCCTTCTTCATTGCTCTAAACTTTCTCAGCTTCAAGAACATTACATATGTATTAGCAGTATTTAACAGAATAACACAGTAACAGAATTTAACCATTTAAGATTGCCTTTTTCTCACTAGGAAAAAAAATATCCTTGAATTTATCTGAGCTGCTCATCCATTGATCGCTTCTTCTCTTTTTATTGTTCAGTAATATTCATTGGTATGGACATACCACACTTTTGTTTAACCTTTCAATTTTTGTAGGAAATGTGGACTTTATGAGTTAGGTACCACAAACATTCATGTACCAGTTTTTATGTGATGTACATTTTCATTTCTCGCGGGTAAAAATGCCCAAGTGCGCAATTGCTGGATTGTTGTGTTTATTTTAAGAAACCACCAGATTGTTTTTCACAGTGGCTGTACCATTTCATATTTCCAGCAGCAATGTATTTAAGATTTTCTGCATCCTGCCAGGATTTGATATTTTATTTTAGCCATTCTGATGTATGTGCAATGATAGCTTATGGTAGGTTTAATTTGTATAACTAATGATTTTGTATGTCATTCATGGTTTTATTTGCTGTTATGGTTTAAATTGTGAACCCCTCCAAATTTCTACATTGAGGCCACCAGATAACATGGTGGTTAAGGTGGCTATACATGGCCTACACATAGGGTGATCCTACATGGCCCACTGCGGTTCTAGTACTGTTCCTGGCAGCTTGAAAATCATGCCAGGTGCATGCGTATGTGTGACCAAAATCCCAATAGGAGACTGGAGGACAAAGGACGGCAGCATGGCCATGACCCCTCTGGGGTGACTTCTTACTTTCCTTCTCTCTGTCTCTCCAGTGAGCATACATGCTATATGATAGAAAGAAAGAGAGAAAGAGAGAAAGAGAGAAAGAGAGAAAGGAAGGAAGGAAGGAA
>NW_006159867.1:2494670-2541924 GCF_000334495.1 Tupaia belangeri chinensis | reverse complement strand
AGAAAGAAATGAAGAAAGGAAGAAAGAAAGAAAGAAAGAAAGAAAGAAAGAAAGAAAGAAAGAAAGAAAGAAAGAAAGAAAGAGAGAGAGGAAGAAGAGAGAGGAAGAAAGAAAGAGGAAGGAGGGAGGGAGAAGGGAGGGAAGGAGGGAGGGAGAAGGGAGGGAAGGAGTGAAAAGGGAGGGAGGCGGGGAGGGAGGGAAGAAGAAAAGAAAGAAGGAGAGAAGGAAGGAAGAAAGGGATGGAAAGAAAACAAAAATTTTCTATATTGAAGCCCTCATCCTCAATGTGACTGTGTGTAGAGATAGGGCCTATTACAGAAGGGTAATAAAGGTTCAGTGAGGTCATCAGGTGGTCTTAGTATGATAGGGCTAGGATCCTTATGAGGAGAGAAGGAGAGATGATAGAACTCTCTCTTTTTCCTGGGACCAGCAGTTGGCATAATGGCTATGTCACTGAACTCCCATGTAGCCGACCGTAGTTCAAGTCCAGACCCGGTGGCTTCACGCCAGGCATGTGTGCGTGCGTGCACGAGGAGAATGGAGGAGAAGGTATTATGGCATGGCCATCCCCCCTGTGGATGATTTCTTGCTCTCTGTCTCTCTCTGTCTTTCCACAAGCGCACACGCCCTATAGCAAAAAACTTCTAAAAAAAAAAGAACTCTCTCAACAGTGAGAAAATAAGTTTCTGTTTTTTTGAGCCAATCAGTTTGGTATTTTGTACTGACAGCTCCAGCAGACTAATACACATGCTGTATATCTTCTTCAGTGGAATATTCCTTCATGTCATGTGCTCATTTTCTAGTCGGATTGATGGTTTGTTTTAAATTTGGGGTTTTGAGAGTTTTTCATTATATATCCTAGATATTAGTACTTTGTCACAAATGTGATTTGTAGGGGACCAGCAGTTAGCATAATGGCTATGTCGCTGGACTCCCATGTAGTTGACAACAGTTCAAGTCCTGGACACGGTGGCTTAAATTGACAACAGGGTGCATGTGCGTGCATGCCCAAGATCCTGAGAGGAGAATGGAGGAGAAGGGATTGTGGCGTGGCCATCCCCCCTGGGGGGTGCTTTCTTGCTTTCTGTCTCTCTATCTGTCTCTGTCTTTCTGGTGAGTGCACGTGCCCTAAAGAAAAAAAAAAAAAAAAACTCTCCAAAAACAAAACAAAACAAAAAAATCAAATGTGATCTGTAAATATTTTCTCCTGATCTATAACTTGTCTTTTCATCATCTTTTTAAAACATTTATGTCTTTAATTCATTTAAAGAAAGTGAGAAAGAGAGAGAACAATAGAGGCATCCTTGACAAAGTATCATAACACTATATCCCTTTCCCTCAGCCTTCCTGCTATCAGGATCTTAGGTGCATGCACCCAGCATGCTTAAGGTCGACCCAAGATCTGAACCTGTAGTTGACCAGGTGTTTGTCAGCACTGCAGATTAGCCCACTGCTGCCTGTGCCTCAAGGCTGGGGTATTATCTTTTAATCTTCTCCACAGGGCGTTTTGTAGAGGAAATTTTCATTTTAATGAAGTCTAGCTCATTAATTTTGCTTTGAATGGACGATGTTTTGTCAAGGCTAAATACTTCGCCTTGCTCTAGAATCTAAAACTTTTCCCTTTTTTTTCCCCTAAAATTATCACAGTTTTGCATTCCATGTGTAGATCTGTGATCTATTTTGAGTTAAATCTTATATAATGTATGAGACTTAGGTTGGGTTTCATTTTTTTTTTTTGTCTACAGATATTCAAATTGCTTTAGCATTATTTATTGAAAGGCTATCTTTTCTACATTGAACTGCCTTTGTACTATTGTGAAAAATCAATTGGACATATTTACATGGTCCTTTTCTGGGTTCCCCTTACTGTTTCATTGACCTATGCATTTATCCTCCAATACTATAAGCCACAGTCTTGCTTATTCTAATTGTATCACAGTGTCAAAAATGGATCGAGGACTGGGATCCTTTTATACTTTATACATTTTTATCTCTCTCACAAAATTGTTTTCAGTGATTGAAAATCTTTTGCCTTTCTACATAATATTTGAATAATCTTTTCTGTATCTACAAAAATATTACTGTGATTTGGGCAGTAAAAACATTAATCCTACTGTCAACTTGGGAGAATTTTGACTATTTACTATGTTGAGTCTTAAAACCCATGAGCATGGCATTTCTCTGCCTGTATCTAAAACTTTCATTTCTATCATCAGTTTCTATTTTTAACATTTCCTTTCTTATATGATTAAAATTGTATTTCATTTAAAATTTTAGTATCCAGTGTTCATTACTAGTATATAGAAATATGCTTTTTTAAAAAAATATTTATGTTATATCCTGCAAACTTGCTGAACCTACCTGTAAATTCAGGGTTTTTGTAAATTCTTTGATGTTTCCTACTAGGACAATTATGTCATATTGCATTTTGTCCCATACTGTAATAGGGGCAGTTTGGTTTCCTCCTTTTCTGTCTTGTTTTGGTTGTTGCTGTTGCTTGATTTTGCCTTTTATTTTCCCTTTTTAATTTTTTTTCTTTTTTTTTGGAGAGGTTTTTGCTATAGGGCGTGTGTGCTCACCAGACAGACAGAGAGAGAGACAGAGAGACAGAAAGTGAGAAATCACCCCCCAGGGGGGATGGCCACGCCACAATCTCTTCTCCTCCATTCTCCTCTTGGGATCTTGGGCACGCACGCACACATGCCCAGCGTGAGTTTTAAGTCATCAGATCCAGGAGTCGAACCGAGGTCGACTACGTGGGAGTCCAGCGACATAGTCATTATGCTAATTGCTGGTCCCTATTTTCCCTTTTTTACAGTACTGCCCTGGGAAAAACTTTCACTCTTGTGTTGAATAACAGTGGTGAGAGCAGACAATTTTCACTTTGTTCACAATCTTAGAAGAAAGACATTCATCAAATATAATGTTAGCTGGGGGTGGGGGAGGTTGTAGATTTTTTTTATAAAGATGAATTAGTTACCACTATCCTATTCTGAGACTTGTTATAATAGTATAAATGAGAATCGAGTGGTATCAATTTTTTTTCCTCCTACATTGAGTGATATGGTCATGTGACTTTTCTTCTTAAACCCCTTCTTTTCTCTTTACATGTCTATACTGACATTAATCTAGAGCATCTGTTATGTTCAGAGACCCTTGTGACTTATATTTTTAGTCTATTTTTAGCTCTGATATTCAGACAGGTCATTTTAACTATTCTATTGTCCAATTCATTAATTCTTTCTTTTATCCTTCCTATTCTATTGACACCATCCATTGAATTTCTTGTTTCCAATTATTATATATTTTTAGAACAAAATTTCCATTTTCTTCTTTTTCATATCCTTTATTTAATTGGTAGTACTTTCTATTTCTTCAGTGAAACTTTTTCAATATTACTGTGTTTATTTCAAATGTGTATATAATTGATCATTAAAGCACTTTTATGCTGATTATTTAAAAGTCTTTGTCAGCTAATTTTACAATGTCTATCTCTTCAGCATTGGCATCTATTGATGATCCTTTCTCATTTGGTTTGAAATCTTCCTGGTTCTTTGTATAGTCAGTGATTTCCCCTTGAAATTTGAATGTTTCAAGTGATGGCCACACTCAAAGTACAGTAAGAGGTGCTGGATGTTATTTCATTATTATGTTTTTGCTGAACTGCTGCAGCAAGGTAGGAAATAGTGGTCTCTCTTTAGTATCATGTGGTATAGAATTCTACTTTCTTTATCGTCACCTATGACAACATAAGGAACGGGCTCTTTGTACTGGGTAGATGGAAGTTCTGGCTTCCCACTAAAGCTGCATTAACAATTCCATGACTTGACTTCATTACTGTTATCCATGTGGTTTTTCACTTACACAATGTGCAGGGTGGGGTGGCGGTAATATGGTTTCATTACCACTGGCCTATGATGAATGTCTTTACTGTCCCTTAGGCCTCATTTAGCACCACGATACTATTACAGTGGTGAGAGAGAAGAGTGGAGTGACAGTGGTGAGAGAGAGGAGTGGAGTGACTTGTTATTGGTCAGTTTATGACGAAAACCCAGGATCTTCACAGGGTCTCCACTGGCATATCACATGTGACATTATCACCTACAGGTTAAAAGTCTTGGCTCTTTATTTAACTTTTTTTGACAGCACCCTGAAGGAGGCATTGGTGATCTTGTTACAACTTGTTAACAGTAGAAGTCTATGTTCCCACTTGGGCTTTGCCGGTGCAGGTAAAGTTGAGTCCATCTTTTCTCAAGTTGTGCTTTTTTCTTCTTTTTCCTGAAATGTAGTGCTTATTAATTATCTAAAAGTTGTTATTTGCTAGAATGTTCCAGAACCAGAAAAGTCCTTCGACTTTTGTTGACTTCTTTCTCTTTGTCTTATTTTATTTACTTATTTATTTGTCTGTATCTGTTCATGTTATGAGGTTGTTGACTTCTTTCGCTGTAACCTTAAGAAAACTCACTGTGATGACTCTTATTCATCCTTAGGTCTCTAGTCCATCTGTGTTCTCTATGTCTTTCAGAGTCTAATGTTTGTTTTATATAAAATATTCAGGGATTTTAGTTATACTTATTAGAAGAAATAGGGAAAAGTATGTCTATGTCATCTTCCTGGAAGCAAAAGCACTGAATTTCCTTTCTGGAGAGTAAGTTAAAAGATCCTTTCTGAGACACAGCAAAGTGATGTTTCATTATTTATAATCATACACAACTTGTGATAAAAACAGTATTTTCTAATATGAGTTGAAGTAATAAAAAATATTAGAATCCAAATTACCATTGTGGAGTGGAAACATTTATGCAGTTCAGATAATGAAACAAAACTTGGAATATCAATTTAAAAATCTTGCATAATAGTAATTTGTCAATTGTGGATATGACTGAGGTTACTAAAAAACATTTAAGCAGGAAAAAATGCAGAAGAGTATTTTATAGTATTTTATGCAGGTAGTTTATATTGAAGTTAATTGAGAAAGAGGAGTAAGTAAAAATGTTTTTCTACAATCGATGGAAAAATAGCAAATCACATTCTTTTACATTTTCTATATTTTTGGAGAAAAATGCTAAAATTTTGAGAGTGCTTTTTTATGATAAGCTAGGATACTTGCTTCAAAGTACAATATTTATTATATCGGTGTATGTTTTAAGGCACCTCAAGCTTTAAAGATTCTATATAGAGAAAAACCACACACACACACACACACACACACACACACACACACACACACACACACACACACACACACACACACACACACACACACACACACACACACACACACACACACACACACACACACACACACACACATTTTACTTTCAGCAATAGTTGGAAAACAAGTGCATAGCCTATTTTTCAGACTTTTTATACTATGGTTCATCCTTTAAATAGTTTGGCAATATTATATGCTGAATGTAGAGGTAAACTAGATTCATCTGTTTAAATGTAAGTGTTTATTTCTTTAATTCTGAAAAATGGAATGTTTATTGCTCACATCAGTAGCAGATAAGCCCTTGATCTTGAAATCTTCTTAAATTCTTCAGGTAAATACGAAGACGAACATGTTCACTATTTTTCTTTCATGAAGCACTAGCTTATAGCCAGTAAAGGTATAAAATTTTATAAACCAACAAAAACAAAGAGAACACGAGAGAGGGTGACAGCAGATGGGCGACATCAGTGAAATTACGAAGAGTAAAGCAGTTTAGAGCAGTAACTCATTCAGAAGAACAGTGAACAGAGACCGAAGTGCTAAAGGAAAGGCAACAACCACAGAGAATCAAGCATGACTGCAATGTGGTACTCCAGGAAGTTTTAGTTATTGTAATGAGTAGAGCATATCTGAAAAGAGTAGAAACTCTAGAATTCCTATTCTATTCAATTGATTCGAGGTGATTAACACTCTACAATCTAGGAAAATGATATATTATGATCAATTCTAAAATTGCAAGATTCCAACCAGAGTGCCTATAATAAGGCTCCTTTATAACTAGCCTCAGTTATGGACATAACGCTCCAAATTATATTTAAAGATTCACCAGAAAGCTGAGTACTTTTCTATTATAAAAGCCAAGGATGAAAGAAAATAAAAAGGACAAAAATAATGAAAGGCAGCAGAGTTAATGCAGGGAGTGAATATATATATATTTATATATATTTCTGATAATAAAGAATTATTACATTAAATATTAATTATTTTATTAAAACATAATTATTCTCTATTCCTAGAAAGAGAATAATTAATAAATTTATGAGCATGTATGTATGTATATGTATTTTCATCCTCAGAAAAATAATAGAACATATTGTATTCCTGAAATATGTGCCAGATATTACAACAATCAGAACAAGAAAGAACTTCTGAAAATTAAAAAATATAGTAGAAGAATCTTAACAAACTTTAATAGAACAGCTGAAACATAGGGAGCCAGCAGTTGACATAATGGCTATGTTGCTGGACTCCCATGTAGTCAACCGTGGTTCAAGTCGCAGACCCGGTGGCTTAAACTCACGCCAGGTGCATGTGTGTGTGTGCCCAAGATCCCAGAGGAGA
This sequence comes from Tupaia belangeri chinensis, assembly GCF_000334495.1. NCBI lineage: Eukaryota > Metazoa > Chordata > Mammalia > Scandentia > Tupaiidae > Tupaia > Tupaia belangeri. The sequence continues at coordinate 2,535,368 of NW_006159867.1, read as the reverse complement.
ATAGAGGAGAAGGGATTGTGGTATGGCCATCCCCCCTGGGGGATGATTTCTCGCTTTCTGTCTCTCTGTTTCTCTCTGTCTTTCTGCTGAGTGCACTGGCCCTATAGCAAAAACCTCTCCAAAAAGAAAAAAAAAGAAAGATAAATTGATAAATTTCAGGAAATCATGTGAAACAAATGGTCTGAGGTTAAATGAAAATAAATAAATAAATAAATAAATAAATAAATATAAATAAATAAATAAATAAATAAAACTAGGAGAGGCCAGCTCTCTATTACAGTGTAAAGTGCTCTCAAGAGAAGCCAGATCCCACATGGTCACTGCAATTCAAAGCTCCAATCCTGTTCACCTGAAACACACTGGGTATATGTGTGATTGACCAGGATCCATCAGGCTGAAGGACTGGAGAAACCAGATCCAAGCATGACCATACCATGTAGAGGGTACTTCCCTCTCCCTCACCTCATATACACAAACTCTCTCTCAAACGAATAAAGAACAATAACAAAATTGATTAAGAGAGGAGAATAGTAAAAAAAATAGTAAAGAAAAAAAGTGTTTAAATATCCATTAGGAAACAAAACACAAACACACACACACACACAAATTATAGAGAAGAAACAATCAAAGAACTATTTCAATAAAGTTTCCCAGCCCTCTAGGATGCATTTTTACACCAAAGGACCTAGCTACAAAATCAGCAGATCAATAAATTTCAAAAGACTCATTTTAAGCTATACAATATACCATTGTGAAATTACAATAAATTCCTGAAATAAAAGATTCCAGGAATTCATTTTAGAATTTTAGAAGATTCTAAAAGCTTAAAAACAATAAATTTTTTAAATTAAAAAGAGAGAGAGTAAAATAAGTGAAAAATAAGGACTAAAAAGTCTGTAAGAAAAATCAGGAAGCAGAATGACACCAGTCTTTAATATAACACACACACAAATACATACATATACACAGAGATGTTATTAAGTATTAGTATTCTTCTCCTTTGTACCCTTCAGAGGAGGAAAAGATTCAAGAAAAGGGGAAAAATGAGATGGAGTTAACAGGAATCGAAAACAGGAGTGAAGCAGAAATGGCCATGTCTATTGATTACTATTAGATACAAAATCAATAAACTGTTTTCAAAAAAAAAAAAGAAAAGAAGAAGAAAAGAGGGCTATAATCAAGGAAATAAGAGGAAAAAAATACTAAATTTTTGAAATTGTTGAATATATTGAATAGAACCTCTTACTGGATGATAGGTATAGTTCAGAAGGTAATTATATTAAACATATAAGTTGTGAATACAAGAGAAAGTCCCTTTAATTGTAAAGCTAATGAGATATCATACAAATAACTATGAATTGTATGACTCAAGAAAAATTATAGGAATTTTTCCCATTTCAAAAGCTTTTAGGCATTCTCAGCACTAACTTTTTTTTTTTTCTTTTTTTTTTGGAGAGGTTTTTGCTATAGGGCGCATGTGCTCGCCAGACAGACAGAGAGACAGAAAGCGAGAAATCACCCCCCAGGGGGGATGGCCACACCGCAATCCCTTCTCCTCCATTCTACTCTCGGGATCTTGGGCACGCACACACACACATCCGGCGTGAGTTTAAGCCACCAGGCCCGGGACTCGAATCACGGTTGACTACATGGGAGTTCAACGACATAGCCATTACGCTAACTGCTGGTCCCCTAACTTTTTATATCTTGAGGCAAAAATATGAATAGCCTGCATTGGAACTGAGGATTTTCATGGATCTGAGATTCGTCAGCTTTCTTCAAAATCAGGTAGTCATGACTCAGGGGGGCATATGGTAATTCTCCATGGGAAATTCACACATGTGTACTTTTTCAGGTGGTCAGTTCCAGATCCTTAATTATCATATTTATATTTTCTTAAATTGGTCTGCCTAAAAGCTAGCAATATCAATTATACTTTCCTGTCTGTTCTGCAATGGTCCTTCTCCCTTTATAAAAGAAAAGAAAACTCATATTCATCCCAAATTGTTAATATGGAGCAATATGCTAGGATATAAAAAATTTCAAGACACCAAACAAAAATAAAATTACAAGCATTGATGTTGATGATATAAAAGTTAATGGCAGGATGCTAAAATCTATTACATTTTAAGTGGGTTCCAATTTTTAGATTTCAACAAAATTGATTAAAACTTAATTAAGTTGACAGATGGTAGATCATGAAATCTATTTTTATGATATTTTACTATGCTCTTTTGACTATAAAACACTATATTATAAAAATAATTGTGGAATCAGTGTAACAAAATTTGAACCAATACTACCTATGTTTATGTACCATTGTGAAATCAACAGTTTTGAACAGTTTCATTAAACAGAAGGTTTAAATTAAATTGATGATAAAGCCCAAATTATTCTACTCAAATAACATTTATTCACAGGTGACAGTAAACCTATAGGTGATGGTGTGTGTGTGTGTGTGTGTGTGTGTGTGTGTATTTATAACATAGTATTAATGTTCCATAATTTTCAATTATTATCGTTCTTACTTCCATGATTGGGGGATGGGGGAACAGGTGGTTTGAACCTCTCTTCTCTCATTGAAGAAGATAAGCTGGACAAAATATTTTGTTATTTTGTTTTATATTTTTAATTGCCAGAGAGCACATATGCTCACCAGAAAGAGAGAGACAAGGAGAAAGCACCTCTTAATGGGGCATGTCCATGCCTCAATCCTTTCTCCTCCCTTTCTCCTTTCTGTCAGGATAGGGCATGCATATACACGTACAGCTGAGAAGGCACAGTCAGCCTTGCAGGATCTGTCCTGTAACCACTAATCCTTAAAGTGTCAACTTGAAGACTCTGTTTGAAATGTTTAGAGAGCATTCATGGCTACAAGGAATTGTGGAACCATGATCCAGAAAGGGACACAGCCCAGAGAGGTGGGCTGAGCTTTGAGGGTGACTTTTCAAGTTAGAGGCATTTATCTGTCTCCAGGGTGAAAGACACACTGTGTGAGAAGTGCTAAGACACAAAGCAGGGCTTTTAATAAAATCTGGTTTGAGGGGACAACATTTAGATTCCAGGCCCTGACAAGGGAAAGGTTCATTATTAATAGCTCCCACTTGAATCTTGTCTCCTTTTGAACTCACAGTTCTCTTTAATTTCTTAACATAGTGCTGCCAACAAAAAAGACAGCAGCAAGAGAGGGCAGATCAGCCTTGCATGGTTCAGAGACAATGGGAATGGAAAATACTTGTGTAAATCTAAATTAGTGCACACTGTGAAAATAGTATAAGGAAAATTATGACAACAAAATTTAAAATGTAGGCTAATGATAATATAAATACATGCCAATATTAACTATATACTGGGTCATGAAGGAGATCTCAAAAAATATCAGTTACAAGTAACAGTCAAAATATTCTTTCATACATTTTAAAACAGAAACTTGTAAACTAGTAGAACTATTAACAAATAGGCACAATATAATGCAATGTTCGATGTTGAAGAAGATGAATATGGGTGTATCCTTGATTTGATAATAGCACACGGTATGCATGCATTAGAAAAATCATTCTGTAGCTCACAAAGATAAACAATTACATGTACAGCAGAATCAGAATTAAAATTTAAATATAATAAAAGATAAAAAACTGTATGCCAAGTTTGAACTACTTTGTAGTAAATCTTCATACTGCTTCAGATATAAAAATCAGTCTAAAATTATCTCATTTTAGACAGTTAATAGAAACATTATAACCAGAAAAAGAGAAAAAAATGAATAGTTGTTTATCATTATTCCTAATTTACAAATTCTTTATTGGTTCTATTAAGTATAAAATACATTTCTCTAACAATCTTTTTCTTATACTTCAATCTGCTTATAAATAGATTAATATTGTCTCAATGCTGGGGAAGTTCATTAGTATATTATAAATCCATATCTAAGGACAAACCTAAAAGTTATCTCTAAAAATATTTATGGTGGCAATCATTGATTTTAAAGTCCTTGTCTAGCTTTTTATCTTATTCCAAGATAAAACACTTACATAACAAAAATAGTAAATAAACAACCAAAACATATTTTCTATGATAATTAGGTATTTTATAAATATTTGAATATGTGATATAAATTTTGGGAAGAACAATATCTAAAGCCAAGAAATATTGCTTTGCACACATTAGAAGTTGCCTTATTTCCAGTTAAAGACTTAAGGGAAAATCAGATGAGTAGAATAACAAAAAGAAATTGGGTCAATCAAATTCCAAAGCAGGATTTGTGAAACTTGAGATTAGTGTTTACTAGGAGTCTCAGGATACTTTATTATTAAAGTCTTATTTCTAAAATGTAATTAACATGTTCACATATTATAGTTAAGAGGAAAAGTGAAAAATTAAGATCAAGACCACTTGGCTGATATTAATCGATAAACAGAGATAATAGTCATGAGGGGAAGAGTTGGTTTTGGGAGAATAATACATATTTAAATATGATTTCTTTATAAAGATGAAATCTGCCCTTCACATCTCTCTAGGATGGGAGAATCATTCGAGACCACTTCGATACATATTTTGCTTTTTTTTTAAAAAAAAATTATGCTAATTGACTATGGGACCATTTGACAACTTTGATCACTGCACCCCTTCCCCCATATCAATTATTATTAAAATCCTTTGGTGTTTGTATTAGTCTACTAACTAGATCTCTATTCTTGATCCTGACATCTCTCACATCACCCTGTGTCTTCCACTGTCATAACAGTGTTTGAAATCATTTCTATAATATAGTGGGCACATGCGTGTCAGTTTCACATGTAAAGCACTTTACATGAATTAAGCTTATCCTCAGTACAAAACTAAGAGAAGCTCCATTGAGAAAAACTGAAACCCATAACAGGTAAGCCAATTGTTCAGTAACACACAGTTATTGTGAAAAGTGGGTTTGAATATTTCTTATCCATCTCTAGAACCTATCTACCTAATGTCTCATAAAACTGAATAGTAAGCAAACGCTCTACCATTTGCCCTCATCTCTATGATTACAGAGTTAGTATATGTGCGTGTATATATATATAATATATATATATATATATATTACAGAGTTAGTATATGTGTGTATATATATATATTATATATATATATTACAGAGTTAGTATGTGTGTATATATATATATATATATATATATATTGTATATGTGATATATATATGTATGTATTTGTGCATGTGTGTATATATAAGCTTATGTGGTAAACTGACACAAAAGTATGTGCTGAATAAGTGTTGTCTTTATTAGGTAATCACTATCAAAAATAACCAAATTAGTTTTCTTCAGAGTTTTAATTTTTTTTTATTTCAACTAATAGTCTTAGCTAGTCTAATCTCCTTAATTCCAGTTCCTAATGTTAAATATTACAAACAGAATTTTCAGAAATATTTAATTTAGAGACTATAGCATGTAATTTAAAAACTTATTTAAGTATGTGCTTTTTCTATATATTTTGGCATGAAGATGAGGTGGTTTTACATGGGCAGCAAATATTTTCTCTGTAAATTAGGGAGTACAATAATTTGTAAAGAACAAAGGTAAGAAGGTTGGGTCTAATATTTTGAGTAAATATTTTAAAACAGTACAGAGAATCAGAGAGCGAGCCAATTTAGGGAAATCTTATAGAATTTCTGAGCAGCTTAATGAGCACTGTTAAGTATAATGAGGATAACTTCATAGTTGCCTGGCTGAGTGATCTTCAGTAATCCTTGGCAAGCCAGACACAAGCATGGGTAAAGTAGAAATAGAATTATTTTTCATTTTACAGTTTAGTCACAAACATGATGAGTGGACAAAAGGATACAAGAATTTAACATACTGATTGTAGAATACATGAAATTATAGACAAATAAATATAAGCATAATTCAACAGACTGTTGTTCTAGGACCTGAAACATTAGAATATCATTTCTCTCTGTATAGAAATTATGTTGATTTGCTTTGTTTGAAGTGAATAACAAGTTTTAAGACAACTTATCATGCAAATTATGCAAATTTTCTCAGGTTTCCTCCTTTGCTATCACATGCATTGTCCTTAATAATAGGATATTATTCTCATTGGTTCCAGTTCTGCCCACAAAGGTGGTATTTTCCCAGTTTGTGAATGTTTGTAAGACTCAAGAGTTGTCATAATATATCAGAAATGGGTCACATGGTAGCCCTATTCTTGAGGCTTTGAGCTATTATTGCAGGAACTAGAAGCAGGCTAAGTGTTCATATTCATTTTATAGTTTGTCTCAGGTAAAAAATGTGGCCCCAGGGTGATGTGAAATTGAATTAAATTGGCATAGACCAGCCTCTGCACTTGGGTGTAAAATTTGGCCCCAAAGTAATCTCTGTATACATTGAACTTCAACCTAATTTTATGTTCAAACAAGTTGTAATTTAAGAGTGTACCTGCTAATCGACTAACTGAGCCTTAGCCAATCACAGGAACCGATCTTTAGCCAATCACAGGCCGCCAACTGTTCAGAACTGACCCAAATACAGCCAATGGCAACTGTACCCATTCAGGTGGTCTCCCATGTTACTTTCTTGATTTGTACACACTTCCTTTTCTCTGGCTATAAAAATCACCTGCATATATGATCAGGTGAAGCATTCTGAGCCAACTAAGGTCAGAAGTGCCGATTAGTGCTAGAACTTATCTCTTGCTCAATTAAACTATGCTAAGTTTTAACTAGCCTCAGATACTATTTTTTGTTTAACAGTGAGTAATGTCATGCCAAAAGTTGTATGATATCCTTAGAATATTAAGGGTTTATATTATATTTTATAACACCTTAACAGGTGGGGAAGCATAATTTCTAAAAGCAAAAGTTTAAGTAGATAGATATAAATATTTTCTATAGTTCTAATAGATTTTCACAGTGAAGAAATCTATATATCTTGGTTAACTTATTTTTAAACCATTGTCAATAAATAATTATAATCAGTTCATCTCCTTTGAACAAAACATTCCATGTTTGTGTCAAGTGGTATGAAAGGCTGTATGGGAATTTATTTAAGAGTGTTCTTTATTGAATTGAAGACAAAAAGTGATTAATAAATAGGAAAAGCACAGAAAGGTTAATGGAATGGATATGTCCAAGACAGTCAAAACAGAGGATGTCAGGGTTTTTGAGCACATAGTATATTAGTTTCTGAGAACGTTTAATATAATGCTGGAGCATTTTAAGATGATTATAACTTAGACACTGAATGTGGGAGCTGATGGCAGGTGTTGAAAAAAGGGGAAAAAATGATAATAAAGAGGTCAAAGAGCTGAGAGGCCACGGTTTGACTGGGTCATCCAAGTCTTGAACCTCCCCAGACTTTGGCAGTTCATAAGGTGTGAAATGTCTTAGCTAATAACTTCATTGAGTAAATGGAAGAATGAATGAATAAGTAATACATTTGGAAACTTTCACTGAAATACTAATTGCTGAACACATCTACTTGTTCATTTATTGAATAACAATTACTAAACATCTAAATGATTCTAATAGTTCCTAGATGGACTGTGTTCAGACTTTTAGCTTTTTTCATCATATTCCCCAAGCTGGCATTAGTTATTTTCCTGATGTGCTGCTTATAAGACAATTTTCTTCTTTCAAAAAATAAAACTGAATGCCCTCCACAATCTGGTTCCAATTTAATTTTCCATTGTCATGTTTTTTTATTTCCCATGCCCCTATTAGTCAGTCATTATTTGTTCTTTCTTCTCATATAACCACATACAATTTCAAGTATTTTACAGTGTCAGTTCTTCTTGTTTTGTGGTATTTCTTGAACATGCATACATTTGTTTCTTCAAAAATATATTTTGATTGTTTACAACACTCAATTTATAAACAATAGAGATAGGTTGGTTAACAAGAGAGATATTTCTCAATACGAGTAAGTAAGCGAATGAACCAGGCAGTTACTACTTATGTTAGAGGCTAACAAAGGAAAAATAAATAAATAAATAAATAAATATATATATATATATATATACATGCATATATATATATATATAATGCACACTATATTTTTTTGTTGCCATTGCTTTTTTGGAGGTGATAACGTAGGTACTTATTTTTAGTAGAATTTTAAAAAAGACTTCTCATAGAAGGTGACTTAGTTTGAATATGACATTAAGAACATTTAAAGAGTAGACATCAGAGCTATGAATCTCCAAAGCCCTGAAGAAGAAAGACAATCTGAAAACCTCTGATGATTGAAGTGATAACAGATGAGTTCAGGAGATAGGCTGAATTAAGATAAGCAAGTTTAGATTTTTATTAAAACTACAGTAGGAAGTATAACAGGTGCTTTTACAAGTGACATTTCCTGCTTTACTCTTTATGATTTACACTTTATGATTACCCACTTCAGAGAGAGCAGAATGGATTGATAGAGGCAGAAGTAGCTCCAGCAGTAACAGAAATGGTGGGAACTTCTTCACGATGGAGAGAAAGGGCACATATGTTAGAGAGCAAACCCACAGTCCTTGCTATTGGCTTATATGTAGGGAGCAATAAAAGGAAGGAGTCAAGGATGTGCATATTCTGATCTGAGCAGATGAATAACTAGTGTTGCCATTTTCTGAGACTATAAGACTGATGGAGAGAATCTTTGGGAGCAGGCAATAAATCAGATGTTCCGTACTGAACAAGTCAAACTTGAGATATTATTGAGTTACCTGATTTTTCATGTAAGCAGTTGGGATTTTGGGGCCAGAATTTAGAGGGATACCTGATAGTATATCACTATCTATCTAAAATATCTGTCTATATGCATATACATGTAGGTATGCATATATAGATGTGTATATTTGTATGCATATACTTTGCATGCATGATGTCATCATCCAGATGGCATTTAAATCTATGATGATGAAACAGATTGCCTCTTATATCTATATATCTCATCAACTATTTCTACCTCTGTGTTCCTGTTACAGATGATTGTGGGACTTGTTTCTCGGCATCTGTTGACAAAGAATTAAAGACAGATAGTAGCAGATAAGCAGATAGTATAGAAACTTTAATTGGCTAAGCAAAGCACAGTACCCTCTCATGAAGGATGAATGAGAGACCAGCAGATGGTGTAATGGTTATGTCCCTGGACTCCCACGTAGTCGACTGAGGTTGAAGTCCCAGAACTGGGGCTTAAAATTCATGCTGGGTGCGTGTGCATGCATTCCTGAAATCCCAAGAAGGAAACAGAGAAGAAGAGATTGTGACGTGGTCTGAGGGGAGGCTGATTTCTCACTTTCTATCTCTCTGTCTCTCCCTGTCTCTCTAGTGAGCACATGCACCCTATAGCAAAAGTCTCTAAAAAAAAACAGAAAAGAAAAGAAAAAAGAATGATGAGCAGGCTGGCTTAAGTCATGTGAGTTTCTTTTATGATGGCTCTCTCGGTCCCTCCTAGGGTGACCTTTCTTTCCCCACAGGATCACCTTTGACTGACAGCAAAGGTTTTTCACAGCCTATAGACTTCTAGAATGGATCATTAAAGCATATGTTGGCGCAGGGGTCAAAACCACCAAGTAATACATGTTAAGTGACCTCAAGTAGTTTAAGGGCTTGGCATAGGCCTAGTTCTCATGTCTGGCCTTAAAGCAGACAGAAATTTGGCCTTGAGGCAGGGGCAAGGCAGGCTGAGATTGGCCATAAGTGGGAAGGTGGCTGATATCCATTTCTATCATATCTAACTTGTATCTAATGCTCCTATTACCTTTTGTAATATTTTTTTAAATATTTTATTTTATTTTTAAATTATTTTTTATCTTTTTTTTTTTTTTTTTTAATTTGACCATAGAGAGAGAGAGAAAAAGTGAAAAAGCAAGTTTCTGGGTCTAGAAATTGAACCACAGTTGACCATGTGGGAGTCTAGCACCTTAACAACCATGCCACCTACTGGCCCCTGTAATATTTTTATAGTACTAATAGTTTACTTTTTATTATTATGTACTGTATACATGTTTATTATCTCAAATTGTAGCTGTTTTCTTTGAAGAAGAAAATTTTTCTGTTCAGTTTTCATTGCTTACATTTTATGTGTGTGTGTGTGTGTGTGTGTGTGTGTGTGTGTTAAATTACATAGAATGAATTAGGTTTTCTGAAATTTTTCAGTCTTAAATAATTCTTTTTATTCTTTTATATCTGTCATTGCATGTGCTTGTCAAAGAGAGAAAAAAACACAGAGAAAGGGAGGGGGAAAAGTACTCCACAGTGAGAGTGTGGTCACACCACACTCCCTTCTTCTCCATTTCTCCATCTTGTTGGAATTCTGGGCATACAAATACATGACATGTGTCCAGTTGGTTTTTCAAGCCAGGGGGACCAGGATTCAACTGTGCAGTGAGCCATGCTGGATCCAGCTCCTTTAACCACCAGATAATGGAGCTGACCCAAGTCTTAAATACTTCCATATAGCTCTTTGTACTTACTCTACTTCAGTTGCTGAATACTGTTTTCTTTATATTAATATATCCAATGCACATAAATGTTTGCAATTTGGACACCTATTCCACTCCTTTTTCTCAAGTAGTAAGATTTTTTGATGAAAGCCTAAGAAGAGAATTTGCAATCACTGCTATTATAAAAATAGCTGACTGATTCAGTGCATTAGAGTAGAAGAAGTAAGGGAAAGTTTAACTACATTATGCAAAGCAAAGAATCTTACCTAGAGTTATTGGCTTGTGTTATATGGGTTAACATTAACATGGGTGACACAAATAAACTACATTTTTTGAATTAGTAGATTAACAGTAACAGAAGTTATAAGAGGTATCTTTGTGAGTAGAATTGTCTGTTCAATCTAAAAAAAGTTCTCTCACAATGGTCAATTTAAAAAAAATGCTATATCCTTTGGGAATTTTTTTTTTTTTTTGTCTATATCTGGTCTACTCATATCCCATGCTCCCCCTCAGTCATTTGATTAATTCTGTCTATTTAAGGTATTCTTATACCTGACTATTCCTTTGGAATTTTATTTTATTTTAGGATTTTTGCCATCAGATGAGTGAGGCAGAGAGAGAGGGAAAGTGAGACATAACCCCCCAGAGGATGGCCATACCACAATCCCTTATCCTCCATTCTCTTCCTGGGAATCTGGGCACACAGACACATATATATGCCTGGCATGAGTTTCAAGTCACTGGGTCTGGAACTCATACTGTGGACGGCCATATGGGAGTTCAGCACCTTTACCACCACACCACCTGCTGGTCCCTGGAAGATTGTTTTTAATGTAACATTCCAATTTATTTTATATAGTTTTCAAGTTGCTTTTATCATCTTTGCAAATATGTGACATGGGAATTTCATCATGCATTAGCAACCAATTAAATTTCTATCTTTAATTAAATTACACAGAATATCATCCAGGTAAATGTCCATGGGAAAAAATTACAATATAACACACAAAACAAAACAGTTTCACAATTTCAAGACCAAAAATACATAAACTAAGGGCAGGAAACGACATATCTAAAACAAACTATTAGAAATGCAATGATCTAAGGAAGATGATAAGTAATTTTAAATTACCCCTCCCACTTTAAGAGAACAACAATAAAATAAAATCTTATATAAATATCTCTACATTCACACCAAGCATAGGAATTATTTGAATTACTTCAGCCATGTTCACGCATCCTACTTTCCTAATCAAGGCATAATATATCCCCTGAACTTTTCCTTAAATGGAATAATAAGCACCAAAAGCACATGTGTAAAAATAACAGCTGTAGGCTGCTTTCTTTTCTGGTTAATATCACCTGTGTATGTGTCATGCACTGTGTATTTAACAGGCTTGAAAAAGAAAGTGATTTTTCAAGCAGGAAATGAGACTACTGTTACTAATACACGAGTTTGCTTTTTAGTTCAGCATTAAAAAAAATAAGAATGAATGAATGAATGAGAGAAAATACTCAAAAGGATGGCATAGTGAATAGAAGTTTTCCTTGAAAACAGAATTATTCATAATCATGAAATTCTGATTAAAAATAAGATTCTAATGATAGGAAAACACTCATGTGTAGTCCTAGAATTAATAGGCTGAATTTTCTACATAAAAATAGGCTCTATATTAATTTAATATGTATGTGTTTTGTTTGTGCATCTTTTTTTTTTTTCAAAGAGACATTTTTGCTATAGGGCATGTGCACTCACCAGAGAGACAGAGAGACAAAGAGATAGAAAATGAGAAATCACCTCCCTGGGAGGATGGCCACACCACAATCCCTTCTCCTCCATTCCCCTTTCAGGATTTTGAGTACGCATGCACACACATCTGACATGAGTTTCAAGCAACTGAGTCAAGGACTCAAACCACAGTCAGCTACTTGGGAGTCCAGCGACATAACCATTATACCATCCGCTGAGCCCTGGTTTGTGCATCTTTAAAAGTGCTGGTAAGAATGTATGGATGTGTTTGTGTATGCGTGGGTGTTTGACATTTCTCCCCAATTCATAGAAATAGAGAGAAAATATCATTTACAGAATTGCTAGATGTGATAACAGCTAAGGTCCATGGAAAATCATAGTAATTCTAAAATTTAATGCAGGCAATTTCTGTATAATGCTTATTTGTGATAGCTATGCCAATGACAGTTTTTCAGTGTAGTTACACTATATAGAAAAGTTACAAAATACCAGAAAGATATAATTGATGACAAGTATATAAAGCCTGGTATAACTTTTTGAAAATTATTTTCTTTTCATCTTTATTATTAATGATTGTTTTTAAGTTACAGACATGTTGTACTTCAAATACTATAATGAGATCATTTTCTACTGAATATGTATGGAAATAATTATTCAATTATGAAAAAAATATGTTTCAGAATATTTGGGAGAATATTCATTGTCCTTAAATGTGCATTTGTTTTGAATTGTGCCATGTGAGTTATGAGTCAAGAGTGGATCTTATTTCTACCTTAACTACTTTTTCCAATGCCTTACTTCAAAAAAGAGTCTGAAGGTGTCCTTCATGAGTCTGTCACCTCTCAGATGTCACCTTATGCAGTGTTGCTATTATACCCAGAGCAATGTTTCTCTTTCAGGGGTAATTTGCATTTGGCACTTTATCAGGCATTGATTTTCACTTCTATTCCCTATACAGCAGTAAGACTTGGAATGTCTAAGTTGTTTGATATTTCATCTGGGAGTTCTTACATTCATTCATTGTCACAAAAATCTATTTTCCAGAGGACTAAAGTTAATTCTTCAGAGAAAGTCTAAGATCTTTAATGCTTTAATTTGGGAATGAAAGGTACAGAAGTAGTTGATTTGGCTCATGAAATAGAAGGAGTCACCCAATCTTATTGGTTAAGAAAATATCACAGAAAGATTTAAAATCATATTTACATTAAAAATTATATGAAGTTACACAACAAAGGAATAAATATTAAATTCAGAGAAGTTATTTTTCTTTTTAAAAATTGTTTTCTCTATTTGTAGGAGTTTAAAATGTATAATACATTGAAAATAACTTTAGAAAATGAATAGTTTATATAGAACCTCAGATTATTATAATATAGTAAGTAACTTTCATAAGAATGTCAGTGGTCACTAACACATAATATAGCACATTGAGAGTATTATATATATGTAGATATGTTATAAATATATATATATATATATTATATATATATATCCATAACTTCTGCAAATAGACATATATATGTTCTAAATTCTAAAGCAAAATTGATATGTTATAAATATATATATATATTATATATTTATATCCATAACTTCTGCAAATAGACATATATATGTTCTAAATTCTAAAGCAAAATTGAGAAACCACTCATTTTCAGTCAGGATTCAAAGTGAGTTCTTTCCATTATATGTAAATCGATATATTCAGATTTGAGTATATATATGTCCAATATTTTTTCAAATGTGTATAGTCAATAAAATTTCAGATTCGCTCATAAGGAAGAACTTAGAAGCAAAAATTAGATGTTAGGAAAGACTGTTACTATACATTTAAAGACTGCTAAAATTAAGACCTAACAAACTAGGCAAAATTGGAAACAGATGTTGTTTAAATGAATGTGTTGGAATGGTGTTTTATATGTACTTTTAAAATCACAATGCTACTACATTCCTACCTGCTTGGTAGGAAAATATATAAAAATTTTACAAAACACTAATACACTTTTACAAACCTGAATAGAATGACATACAGTTCTGATTCCCATTAGAGTCCCTAATGCTGCTCATTACAACCCTAACTGCATTTTAATGCTGAAATATAATGCCTCTATTCATCATCAGAATGGAATATGGATGCTGACAATTGACAAAACTTAATAATAATAGAAGAGTTCACAAAATTCAAAACTCCCTGGGCGTATCTGCAATTCGAAAGGGAATGTGTGATGGATGCTGATCAGCTCCAGGAAAAGGGAAATGACACTTTCTGGAAGAGGAAATAAACTGATCGAAAAAGGTTAAGTACCATCACTCACTTTAACAAATAAGCATAAGACACAGACTTTCTGATGAAATTCAAAAAGAATAAAAAGACCCTTCTATTAAATTATTTTGTATTTTAAGGAGCTTATTATGAAGAAAGTTTTAAAAGTCTTAAATTCTCATTAATCTTCTAGCCTCTCTTAGAAACCTTGTTAGTTCTGTTTGTGGTTTTGTGTCTGTGCACGTATGTGTGGAAGTTTTACTGGGGGGTTGAAGGAAGGAAGATCATCTAATTTTGTAGAGTATCGTGGGTATAGAGACAGGATTCAGACATGTAGACCAATATCAGCCTCAGGCCCAGAGAAATCAAAAGGTTGGTAAAGGTCAGTTATTCCATTGGGATAATTTGTTTGTATTTCTGTTCTAACAATTGGAAGAATTGTCTTTGGAACCTCTGAGTAGGATGGAAGTTATCACATTTTTATTCTGGCAGTTTATTAAGAAGTTAAACTTTTGAAAGTTTAAAAAATATATATAACTGATAAATGTTATTTATAATTTTGTAACTATGAAAGCTAGGAATAAGAAAATAATCCATACTTCATACATAAAGAACGTCTTTCCTGAGATTAGGAGTACTTCTTTTCATTGTCTTTTATTGGGCTCTTATCCCCATTCTATTTTGTAGTATTTTTCCTCAACATTTCATTGGGAGCGTATTTTTCCTGTTAATATTTTCAAAAAAAAGTCTCATATACAAGGGGACTTCAAAGAGCTTGTGGAAAATGGAATTAAAGCATGATTTTCTTTTGGTACAAAAGAATTTTGACCTTTATGCATAGTTTTTTCATAGTTTACATCCTCCATGAAATTTCTGAAGGTCCCCATCATTTGATAAGATCTCACTGAAACTAATACTATCACTAAAAATCTAAAAGTAGTCTATCCCAAATTTTATCTTTTTTTGACCAATGTGACTGGTGTGTCCAGAGCCTAGAAACTGAGATCGTAAGTGTGACCCAAAGTCAAGTATATTTGGGAGCTTCCCCTGGACTGTAGGAGACCTTGGGGGGCATGATATCACTGTGATTACATGTCCTTCTACCTCATGGTGTGGCAGTGGGAAACTACAGCAGAGTTTACCTGACTTAACTTCGGTTTCTAATTTCTACTTTCAGACATTCATTCAGCAAATATTTATTGAGAACCTATAAAAAAAAAAAAAAACCTCCAAAAATTCACATGTCTGCCTTTTTTAAAAAAGAATTATTTTATTTAACTTTATTTATTTATTTTAATTTGACCAGGGAGAGACAGAGAGAGGAGAGAGAGAGAGAAAGCAAGCTGCCAGGTCCAGGACTCGAACCGCGGTCAGCCATGTGGGAGTCCAGCATCTTTAACCACCACACCACCTGCTGGCCCCTACACATGCCTGCCTTTATGGAACATAATTCTAAATGGCTTAGACTGACTCTGAACAGGAAGATGAAATTGAATATTCTTTTTATCTTCCACTTTTCCTTTGAAATTTTAAATAATGAACTTGAACTTACACTTGTTTTAATCAGAACTTTTTGACTACTGACCACTGCTTGATGATTGGATTATACTTCAAGTATACCAAGGCATTGTTTCCCAAACAGTGGTCAAAGCATCTTACCCAAAAAATTGGAGGAAGAACAGATCCTCACATTCTCCTCCGATACATTTTTGAATGTGGTATATCTAATCATAAATGCTTTGAACTGTATTGGATCAAGTGTGAACTGACATCCCTGAAGGCAGGTTTCAGCAACTGTCTCTTGCCAGACATCTGATATGCAATGATTTGCATCCATTCTGAGTGTATCAGGTGAAAGACAGGGAAAAGCCCAGTGGCCCAAGCGCAGTAGGGCTTTCGGTGATATTAATTCACTCAGAATATTCCAAATGGTATCTAAAAGCCTTTAGATTGCTATTCTAATTTTATCAATATACCTATGTAAAACTTGATTTTGACAAGTCTAAATGCATAGCATCAGAATAATACTGACATTCCACTTTATGTTCCTAGACAAGTATGTTTCTAAATCAAAACCTAGAGCATGTAATATGTTGTAACATGTGATATGTGGTGAAATTTAAAAGCAATATTGGAGCTGGCCTGATAACTTAGTGGTTAAAAGGAGGCAGACAGGAAGGTGCTCTCTCTCTCTCTCTCTGTCTCTCTCTGGTGAGTGCATGTGCCCTCTGGCAATTAAACAAATTGTATTTTAATGATTCTCATTTTAAATATACTCAGGTTCCCTTGTTAAAGTGTGTGTCTTAGTGAAATGTGATTAAGTTATTTTTATTTAAGCTGCCTTTTAATGTGTGAAATTATGAAAATACTAGAACTCTAATGCTGTTTTGTCATTTTAATGCACTGCTTGACATTTACAGCAAGTTTTCACTATTGGTTACCTATTTTATTTGATTTGACTTTTTCAAAAAGTATTCTCAGTATTGGAATCATGATGCAGATTTTATTTAGAAAAAAAAATATCTTAAAAGGGAAATGATATGAAATGGGTCCTCAAAAAAGATGTACCTAATAAATCTGTTCAGGTTTCCAATTATCTTAAAAATGGGAAGTAAAGAGGGGGGAGGGGAAGGAATAGGAGAGAAAAAAAAGAGAGAAGGTAAGAAAGAAAAGGAAAGAAAGAAGAAAAAAGAAAAAAAGAAAAGAAAACTCAGAACAAAATAATACAGAGAGGGAAGAATACTGAATGAATACACGTGAATACGCTTTTCCAACACATATCCTTTTCATTCAAATGTCTCTGACCCCTTTAATTTTTTTATACACACTGTACACAATTTTTACAAACTTGTTTATAAACTTCATAAACTTTTAAAAGTAGAAACCTATATGCATAGGTGTATGCGCACACCTGTGTATATGTGTACTCATGGGTCACATACATGCGTACATATATGTATGCATATGTAATATGTACATATATTCGTTCGTGTGTGTATGTTATATATTAAACATTACATGTTATACATGCATTATAGTCTCTATAAATATTGTGCCCAAGCCAAAGCCACAAATCTTAAGTGCTCACCTTGCATAATCATCACACAGAAAAAACACTGTATAAAAAGTATCCAGATCAAGATATATCAATAGAACTCAGTCCTCTCTCCACCACTATCTTTCTCTCTTCCTAGAGGAAACCGCTATTCTTATTTCTAACACCATATGTTGTTTTTGTCGTTTGTTTAACTTTATATAGATGAAACCATGTGGCATACTTCATGTTGCATTTGAGTCCTTTCATTCAACTTTATGTTTGTGAGAGTCAACCATGTTTCATTTATTCATTTTCATTGCATTATACCATTTTGTGGTATGTATAGACCACAACTCTTTGACTGGATTAATTTAGTGGGTATTTTTGGACAGGTCCTCACTGTGTCATGTCTCCTAGCTGAGACTTCGAAGCAAGCCGCTCCACCCAATTCTGTGTAGACAAGTTCTCTCCATGTGGCTCTGGCCAGTCTTGAGCTAGAGATCCTCATGCCTCAGTCTATCCCAGTTTCTGGGATTACTACTGCACCCAATCTTTAGGTTTGTTCTAGTTTGTTCTATCGCTAATAAGAAAAAAACACTTGAGTCTGCAATTTAAAAGTCTAGAGTTTTATTTAGCTCATGATTTGGGAGGTCCAGAATCAAAGATTTATACCTGCTGAGATCCCAATGCAGAGCAGGAAAGCACACGGCGAGAGAACAGGAGTGTGTATCTGTGCACATGTGTCTGCTCTGGTCTCATCCTCTCTCCTTAAACCCACCAGGAGTCAGTCACAGGGGACCTCCTTAATGTTCTTAACCCTAATATCTTCCCTAAGGCTCCAATGTCAACACTGGAGTCAGACTAAGTTTTAACCTTATTAATTCAATAACAACCAAAACTTAATACATTAAGTTTTTGAGAATAAACATTCAAACTATAGCAAGATTGGACCAGAATTTGAACTCCTATCTCCAGTGTGGTTCCAATCTTATCTTAACACATAGTCTTATCAGATTGAACCACTGTAGCAGAGCAGCTAGTCTCATTTTTTATGGACATTTTTAAAATTCAATTTAGAGCTGTTGTGAATAATTGTGCTATGAACATTTATGTACACTTCTTCTTTTATAAACTTTTCTGTTAGACAGGTAACCAGGTATGAAATTTCTGGACCATAGAGTACAAATATAAAGAAATTCAATAAAAGTCACAGAAAGTGCATATTACTAAAAAGTCAAAAGCAAGTGGGGCCAACAGGTACATGGCAGTTAAGGCAGTGGACTCCCATCTAGCTGACCATTGTTTGAGTCCCAGATCTAGCAGCTTGAAACTCATAGCAGGCACACATGCATGCACACCCAAAATTCCAAGGGGAGAATGGAGAGGAAAGGGTTGCAGCATGGTCATCCATTCTGGGGGGTGATTTTCACTCTGTCTCTTTCTCTCTCTTGTGAGTACATGCACCCTATGGCAAAATAAATAAATAAATAAATAAAAATAAAAACAAACGAAAAACATAAATTTCAAATTTATTTTTCACAAAAATGAACTCATTTTTAAATTTCATTTCACCATGAACTTTCTGAAGTTCTTTTGTATATTAAGCTTTATTTTTTTGTTTTTAGAGATTTTTGCCTTAGGGCGTGCGCACTTGCCAAAGAGAGAGACAGAGACAGTAACAGTGAGAGAGAAAGTGAGAAATGCCTGCCCCTCTTAGGGGAATGGCCACGCCATAGTCCCTTCTTTTCCACTTTCGTTCTGGCCATAGTCCCTTCTCCTTCACTCTCGTTCTGAGATCTTGGGCACACATGCACATGCACCCAGCCTGAGTTCAAGCCATCAGGTCCAGGACTTGAACCACCATCAACAATGTGAAAGTCTAGTGACATAATCATTACGCCATCTGCTGATATCCATACGTTCAACTTTAAGCTTCATTGTGAAAGATTTCTCCCAAGTAATTGTTAAACTTTTCATTCCCAACAATAGTGATATTTCCTTCACCTCTACAAAATGTTTAAAATGATATTGGCCTCTTTAAAATGTTCATGATTGAGTGTACAATATTATTTCATTGTGATTTTCTTTGGCATTTTTCTGATAAGGTAAGTAGTTCAGTATTTTTCCTTTTGAAAAATTTTTATTTTACTGGAAATTTTGGAAAGCAGATATTTGTTTCCCTTCTTATTTGAGTTGTCTATTTTCAATTGATCTGCAAACATTTTCTACAAAAAAAAAAAAAAAAAAAAAATCCAAGTCCTTTGTCAATGCTTTTCTTTGCAGATTTTTTTCTCTTCTGTCTCACCTGGATCATCATGCGTATTTGTGTCCTAACCAAGAATGTGGATATTGTCCATTGATTCAAATTGACCTTAGTATCTCTTTTAGTTTGAAGTAATCTCGTTTGTCTATTTTTTCTTTTGTTGTCTGTATTTTTGAGATGTTATTCAAGAACTCTTTGGTCATACTAATATATTGCAATGTTTCCCTTGTATTTTTTTCTGATAGCTTTATACTTTCAGGTTTTATATTTAAGTCTTGAGTCCATTTGGCATTTTTTGTTTGTTTGTTTGTTTTCACCAGAGAGAACAAGCCATTGGATCTGGGACTCAAACCATGGTCAGTCATGTGGGAGTCTAGCACCTTAACCACTATGCCACCACTGACCACCTCAAAGTATCGATTTTTGTTCTTTTTTTTTTTTTTTTTTTTGAGAGGTTTTCACTATAGGGCGCATGCGCTTGCCAGAAAGACGGAGAGAGACAGAGAGAGAGAGAAAGCGAGAAATCACCCCCCAGGAGGGATGGCCACGCCACAATCCATTTTCCATTCTCCTCTTGGGATCTTGGGCATGCACGCACATGCATCTGGAGTGAGTTTAAGCCGCAGGGTCCAGAACTTGAACCGTGGTCGACTACATGGGAGTTCAGCGACATAGCCATTATGCTAACTGCTGGTCCCAAATTATCGATTTTTAATATTATCTCTTTAAATGGTCATTCTCCCTTTGCCATGACTCCTCTATCTCTCTGCCTCTCTTTCATTACTTTTTTAGAGAGATTTTTGCTATAGGAATTGTGTGCTCGCTGGAGATACAAGGAGAGACAGAGACAGAAAACCATAAATCATCCCCCAGGTGGAATAGCTATGCTGCAATCCCTTCTTTTCCATTCTTCTCTCAGGATTTTGGGCATGCACATGCATGCATCCAGCATGAGTTTTAAGTCACTGGGTATGGGATTCAAACTGTGGCAGACTACCTGGGAGTCTAGCAACATAACCATTACACTATTTGCTGGTCTCGCTCATTATTGCTTTTTCATGGTCAGATTGAATAGTATTTATCAAAACCTGGGCTGCTGTAAAAGAATACCTGAGATTGGATAATTTATAATGAAAAGATATTTATTTCTTCCAATTCTGGGTCTGGTAAGTTCAAGATTTAGTGACTGCTTCTGGTGAGATTCTTCTGCTGCATGAAAATAGGACAAGGAGCAGCAGATGGAGAACCAGACATATGCAAAAATGGGCAAAACATGAGAGACAACTTTGTTTTTATAATAACCAGCTCTCATGGTGACTAATCCAGTCTGAGGAGAGCAAGAACATACTCAAGTACCATGAGAATGGAATGCATGCCATCACAAGGATGGAGCCCCCTGATTTCAAAGGCTTACTACTTGACTCACCTCCCCACGTTGACACAGTGGGTTCGTCCTCAACCTGAGTTTTGGTGGGATAAATCATATCTAAACCATAACAGCACATTCCACATATTTTTTGAGCAGCCAATTCATGTAAAACTAAAATTAATATAACAATTGGAGAAATAGAGTAGAAGTGATGGTCTTAAATTAGTTTTAAAACATTGAATTTTTCCTTTTTTTTTTTGAGAGGATTTTGCTCTAGGGCACATGTGCTTGCCATATAGACAGAGACAGACAGGGAGAAAGAAAGCGAGAAATCACTTCCCAAGGGGAATGGCCATGCCGCAATCCCTTCTCCATTCTCCTCTCGGGATCTTGAGCACGCACGCACACGTGCCTGGCGTGAGTTTCATGCCACCAGGTCCAGGACATGCAACACGGTCGACTAAATGGGAGTCCAGCAACATAGCCATTACACTAACTGCTGGTCCCAAAACATTGAATTTTTCATCAAAGCAACAAATCATTGTAGTTTTCTTAGTCTAAGGATTATATAAGTCCAATTTACACTTGTAATAATAAATTTTCTGTCATTTGCCAAGTTACTGAAAAATGTTTAGATCCCTGAAAAATTCATATCATACATTTAATAAATAAATTACCATTAATAAAATGATATTAAGGGCAGTAGTTTTCTTTCAAAATAATGTTACCTGTAAATTAAGCCAGCTGATCCTAAAGTAATATTCAATAAAATAAATGACTCCATTAATCTCATTAGGGCAATGTGAACTTTAATTTGCTTACAAGAAAATATAACAGTGTAATTTCTCTTCTGTAAGCTACTTTATTTTCTGGACACAAAAATTGCTAACCTGTTTTTTATTAAAAAAAAACTGCTAGGTAAACAATTTAAGGAATTATATATGAAATACTAAGTTGGCGTTTTGCATTAAAATCACCAACATTATTTAAGAAAAGTCCATTGAAATTCACAACCTCTTATCGTTTGTTATTTCAAGGTAACACTTTTTCAGGGAACAGATTGTTCTAGCAATTTTATCCATATTCTTGGTAAACTTATTTCAATAAACATGATTTTACTTCTTTATCTCCTTTGCCTAATTACCTTCTGATTTTAAGAGAGATCTGTAAGATAGAGCTTGATAATATACTCCAGATGTCTTCCATCTGATTATATTGTTCTGAATATATAACAGACTTAACAGTTCTCTGTTTTCTTTCAAAAATATTTGCAATAGACCAGTTTCATAAAGTGAACTAGTCAGTCTAGTGTCATACAACAGGAATAGATGAAAAAACAATTCTTCGTCATCAATAACATGTCATCTGCATAGAAACAAACACAGTTACATTTATACATTTTATTTCTATAATCATGTTAAATTTATTTTGCACAAAGTAGCATAAAAATAAAATAATGATGCTCAGACTGAAGATGCAATATCAAATATATGCCAATCCATGTATTTCCTATTTTTACTGATAAAGGTCACACATTGCATCCTTGGCCTACTATTGTTTCTGGCCAACTAAGTCCTGCTGCTTCTACTCATGGCTAACGAAACAGGAGGCAAAGGCTGGGGAAGAAGGGAGTTTATTTCTGCAACCTGCAACCAAGTCATAGAGACCCAGCCAGCAAGCGCCACCAGTCTCCAAGTGTTCAGGATGTGCTCCGTATTTATAGATTCAAGGCTGTGACAAAATTATTTGTCACTACAATCAATCAAAACAAATTGCTTTCCTTTGAGCAATTATCCTGGTCCCTGTTCTACACATACCCATTCCTGGTTTCTCATCTGGTCACTCCTCAAACAGGCCTCACTGTGACTCAGCACTTGGTTAGAATGGTCTGTCCTCAGGGGCCTTTCTTAATTTCAAAATGGCTGCCATTCTGCTGAAACCTCAAGCTGGTGTGATTCCCTATGACTCCGATACCAAAATAGCCACCTTCAGAGCCTCTCAGTAGTTTTTCATCATCTTCACTAATTTGTACTTTTCGTAGATTACCCCTTCAATATTAGTTTATCTTAACTGCTTTATTTTGTTATATGACATTATCACTAAACCATCATAATCATCTTGCCAATATCTGCATTTCACACACACACACACACACACACACACACACACAGACGATGAAAAGAAAATGTTACTCTTAGGATAGCAGAGGCAGAATAGTGTATGGAAATAAGAAACTAGTTGTACTTGTGAGGCAGCAAATCAATGAATTTTAAAGGTTGAGATGATAGCCCTTCTCTCCAAAGATCTGGAAAGACAGGATGCCCCCATGTTGCAATTCTCTGGCCCCAGTTTCCTGGATAGGTAGGATTACAGGTATGTGCGCTGTGTCCAACCTGTTAAGTATGGTCTTAGAACTGAACCCAGGCTTCCATGTGGCTCCAAGCTCCTGCAGCAATGCCCTACCACTTATGTCACGACAGCTGGGCTTCAATACTTTTTTCAAGTGAAAACATTTGGTATTCATTGTCATTTATTTTGTTGCCTTTCTGGTTAGCAAATAAAATACAAATAATTTGAAAAAAATGTTACTATGTTCAGAGTAAATTAGAAAATGAAAGTGATTTGAAGTGTAAACATACAGAAAGAGTAGAATATCTCACAATGAGGGTGATGGAGGCATGATTTAGGTTTTAAATGAAAGTGTAAAATTATTAGTTTTATTTTGTAGAATTTTTCATTTCCATTTGTGTTTTTTTTTTTTTTTTTGAGAGGTTTTTACTATAGGGCATGTGTGCTCGCCAGAAAGAGAGAGAGAGACAGAGAGACAGAAAGCGAGATATCACCCCCCAGGGGGGATGGCCATGCCGCAATCCCTTTTCCTCCATTCTCCTCTTGGGTTCTTGGGTGTGCACCCAGCATGTGTTTAAGGCCCCAGGTCCAGGACTCGAACCACAGTCGACTACATGGGAATCCAGCAACATAGCCACTACACTAACTACTGGTCCCTCCATTTGTGTCTTAAGATCAACACAAGCTAAACTTTTCAACTTTCAATTGAGAAAGAGGAATCAAATGCAAGGGCCAAACTCTAATAAGCATATCATTCAAGAAAATGCTAGAAACCTGAACATTCTTTCTATATAGCTTGTGTTATTTTCAGATAATGTATCTCAGTATCAGTATTGTATAATTCTGGTGGTTTACCATTACATCAGAGAATTGAGGGAATGAGGAGATGAGGAAAAATTGTCTACCATCTTCCCAAATAATAACTATCAGCTCTATAAAGATATTTGTAATGTTTTCCTTGAAATATTAACATGTCTTTTGATGAACATTTCATATACTTCATGTCTCTAAGTAAGGATTCTGCTTAGCTTCAAGGAAAACAGGTTTTTAGAGACAGAAAAAAATAAATGCCAAGTCAATAAAAAAGATATAAAATATATTTTTGTCAAATCGAGCTTACATCTTTAATAACACATTTTGAACCACATTTGGTATCTTGCAACTTTTAGTGAAGCTCTATATTCTTATGCAGATTATGTAAAAATGCTACTTGCATAACATTCTGGGAAGAAGATTTAGAAAGTGTTATCTTCTAAAGATCATTTAAAATAAGACTATGGAGCAATTACCCATGGATGCTTAAAACATCATATGGTGGAAAAATCACCTCATCCTGTTCAATGGGAGCAATCTGGAGGGAAGTAGTATATGTTGTAATTGTTTTATTATTTTTGGTTGAGGAGAAAATGCTAGTCAGGATTTGATTACCTTCTCAAGCTTATAGAAGCAGTTATCAAGTAAAAAAATACACCTTGGCAAACGTTGCCTATTAGTCAAAGAAGTGCTTAAATTCAGTTTGTATATGATGTTTGACGACAATTTAAAATTAGAATCTTGGAGACTCTTGACACACTTTCTAAGATTTAAAGATTACATGAAAGAAGACTCAAAAGAAACTCATGCTGCATCCACTAAACAGCTGAACATCAGACTTGAGAAAGAAAAAAAAAGGAATTTAAATTCTCAAGCTGCTATGTCTTTGAAAGAACTTACAAACACTGTATGGAAATCATTAAATCATTTTTGTATTACCTTTTGCAGTCCAATCAAATACATCAAAATAGAGAATGAAAGAGAGAGAGAGAAGGAAAGGGAGAGAGGAAGGAAGAAAGGAAGGAGACGAACAAATAATCTCACTTTTCAACAATGTTTCCCTCTTTTAGAAAATAAATTCATAAATCCACTTTGGATTCTGTTTCCTATTTAAATTCCTTGGAATGAATCTAGAATGAATGTGCAAATACACACCCAGGGTTGGAATAAGTCAATGCAACATTTCATTCATTCAGCACACACATGAGAGCTGTCAGTGTCTAGCATTTTCTTAGGCCTATAGATACAGCAGAGGACAAAACATACAATGACTCTACCAGAATGGAGCATGCATTTTATTAAGCTTTTAGTTTTTATCTTTTCTAAACCACCAGTCATTGAGTATTTGTCATTTTTTTCCTCTTAACTTTACCAACTTCATGATTTCTCTTACTTCAATTTGATTGCTGTTGCTTCTTCTTGTATTATTTATTGGTCCTAACTGAGAAACTACCTTGACTTACTATCATTGTTTTGTCATCAGAAATCTTGGTGACCAATATTAGCTAGACATATTTTTAATTCAGCTTCTGCCTGATAGAAAAGGGTTCTGAAATCAATTTAGTTATTTTAAACTGTGTTATTCATTTCTGGTTCTTCTTTAAGAACTGGAAAACTAAGGCTAGCAGGTGGCATTGAGGTTAAGGTAGTTAGATTCCACATATCCAGCTGTGTGGTTTGAGTATTAGACCTGGTGTGTGTGCCCAAAATCCCAAGAGGACAATGGAGTAGAAGGAATTGTGAAATGGTCATCTCTGGGAAGTAATTTGTCACTTTCTCTCTATCTATCGCTCTATTTCTACTCAGCTAGCACATATGCCCTATAAACAAAAGCAAAACAATAGAAAGGAAAAAAGATAGAATTAAAAAAATATGTATTCATTAAACTCTGGGCAGCTTGATACTTCTAACAGTCTTCTATACTCCAAGCTATTTTTAAGGGAGATTTAAGAGTAGCCATCTGCTTGGAACAAGATTTGCCTTTAACTTTAATTCCATTTGCCTTGTGTCAAGACAATATGCATGGTCACATAGCACTAACATTATTTTATATAAATATACTATAAGGTTTATCACAGAAATTTATATACAACCATAAAACTAATATTATTTACTGATTTATATATGATCTGATTTTCCTTTGCAAATGGAGTTAATAAGAGTTGTTTCCTGGACATATTAGTCTATAATATTTTAAAATACACCTTGGAATAATCTGCAACTTTTTATTTTACACTAACTTCTCTGTGATGGGGGAGACTGTATCAAAATTTGTGAGGAGAAAGGAGACATTAAAATTTGGTTGCATTTTTAGACATACTAAGTTTGAGTTATCTATTTAGAATTCCAAATAGAATCGTCACATGGTTACTTACACATACAAGTCTAAAAGGAGGTATCCAGGATTTAGATAACCTAAAGTACCCAAGATAAAAATATCCTAAAGTTCTTAAGTTCTTGGGAACATCTAGATGGCATTTAGGAACCAGCAGGTAGTGTGGTGGTTAAGGCACTGGACACTCCCACATGGTTGACCATTGTTCAAGTCCCAGACCTGATGGCTGGCTTTCTCACTTTCTCTCTCTCTCTGGTCAAATTAAAATTAATGAAAGAATAAATTAATGAAAGAATAAATTAAATTAAATAATTATTTAAAAACATAGATGGCATTTAAATTAAGTAAGAAGGAGAAAATAGAAATGGATAGAAATGGTGGTCAGACTGCTCAACTGCTTAAAGGACGTGAAGTAAAGAAAAACTAGCACAAGGAGGGTGAGGAAAAAATAAAAAAACAATTACTGTGATTGTAATAGGGATATCACCTACCAAGAGGTTGTGATGTCCTTAGCACCAACTGAAGAATTTGTTTCAAACAGGAAACAGTGATAGTGGGTATGAGGTCTTGCTTGGTGTGTATATGCCATACTGTGATCCTGGCTGGCTGAAGCTAGGAGAGATCATAGCGTGAGGCCCTGTTGAGAGTACTTATCTGTCTCTCTCTGTGTTTCATATTCTCATGAAATAAATACATATAAATGTAAAATAAACGTGTAAAAAAAAAAAGCAAAGAGTAATCTATTGAGTTAAATACTGTTAATCAAGTGAGGTGAAAACTGAAAATTGATCACTGGAATTTATAGCATGGAGCTTTTTGATAGCCTTGTCAGCAATATTTACAGTTATCCAGGAATAAAAATCTGATTCAAGTAGATTTTAGAAAGGAAACTGGAAAATGCTGAAGCCATTAAGAATAGACTTTTCCCAGGATATTGCACTAAAGGAGGTTGGAGTGAAATGAGTTGCCATCTATACACTAGTTGATTCTTCTCTGCAAATGGTAATTAACATTTCCTGGACATAATGTTCTATAATACTTTTAAATGTGTCTAGGAATAATATTCTATTATTTATATTTTTTTAACTATGAAATTCACTCCACTTTTATTACAGAAAAATTTAATTCTTTTTACAGCAAATTTAACTATTACATGAAGGCTTTACATTAAGTGCATTATTCAAAGCTAGATAGACTGTTGTCTCCAAAAATCACTAGATTTTGCAATTGCAGGCTACACTAAACATATGAATCTTTAAAAAAAAATGCTTAACCTTTCTATGTTTCATTTTTCTTATTTATAAAAAAAAAGGCAAAACAAAATACTGCTGACAAAATTACTTGCACAAAACTAGGAAGTAAATGTCGGTTATTTGGCATCCATACAATCTTTTAAGAATTCCAAAAGATACAAAAACACATATTTTGTTTTCTTCTGCTACTTTTTACTTCCTAAGAGTCTTTTTAACGCTTATTTTGAAAGAAGAGTTTTCTATTCAAAACTTTTAAAAATCAATTACATAACTGGGATTTCAATTTCTAAGTCAACTCTGCAATTGTAAAGGAGTTGGGTTTGGAAATAAGCTTGACATTCAAGCATCATAGTATAGGTTCCATTGCTGTGTAGTACAGGGATATAATCCTCGCAAAAATACTATTTGATCCCAGGAAGGGAAAAAATGATAATGGATTGCCCCTCCACATGAAACTGTAAAACAGAGTTCTGGGTTGCTGCCATTCAAATGAATAGAAACCGGCAGCAATTCTAACACCTATCCAGTTTCAATTTTGTAACATCTGCAGGCATCATTCTGGAAATGGTAAACATTTTAATGGTGGGGCCCTGTCCACTTATGCATTACTATTTCCAGTATTATCCCCTATTTCTATCTGGAAAGAGAAACTAAAAGGTGACAGATTGCTGTGAATGAAATGAATGAAGATGCCATTTGCATTCATTTCAGCAGAAGCAAACTCGCTTTTTTCCCATTCCTTTGTTGTCCTTCAGAACTCTCCCTTAATTGCTTTGGAAAATTCAAGAGCCACACACTACATTTTGATAATGCAGCTGGAACTCCCAAGCATCAGCATGTGAATTGATTTAAGAGCATCAAACAACTTTATAATTACAGTCCATCTCTTCCTTTAAAATACAAATGCATTCTGATTGAATTAAGATCGAAGCCTCACCTTCTCTGAAAATTGAATTTCTATAAATAGGAAAACTTTCAAGTGTCCAATACACACCCATTAAAATTCAGAAACTAAATAGCACATTATTTGCTTTATATAAATTTGAGATTTGATTAACCAAAACCCTTGCATTTTGTTTGGATTCCCTGTATTAAAAAGATAAGTTGATTTCAGTCATTTAGTAATCGCACCTAGAAGTGTCATATTGGGAAGATAATTCAGTGTGTGTACTGAATGCATGAATATGATAATGTAGCCTAGATGCATATGCACTTATTCTGTTTCTGTAAAAGGGCTAAAAAAGAAGCCATTTTTTTCCTACTATTTCCAAATGTACCTTCAAACATATATCAAATTTTATTCTGAATCATACAGTTCTAGGCACCTTACTGAAGAGTCTCATTTTGACAACCATTAAAAACGAACCATTATTACAAAACAAAGCCAAATATAATTACACTTACAATGCCAGATCAGTAAGTTATAATTCGAATTGTTCTCCAAAGGATATTCCTTTACAATTTTAGAAAAAGACAATTTGAGAGATATTTAAACAATAGCAAGTATCATTTAAGTAAGGAATAAATATAATAAAGCCTTAATTGGGAGTTTATATATAACCAACATGAAGTCATTAAATAAAACTATAAGTGATATATTTCCTTTAATATACTTTTTATCTTCAAAGAAAAATAAGAATTTTCTGTTAAGAACAAATTTGTTGGAGAAGACATGAGAAAACGTAAGACAGCTAACATTTCATAAGCTCTAAAATCTCTATAACTTGTGAATCTAAAGCTCTATAAAAGCAATTTTGCAATAGACTTTACATCATGATTAATAAAACTGTTCATACTAATAAAATACTCTTGCTTATTTGTTGATACATTTTTGAATCGAAAAGATTGAGATATATAGGTTTGAAAGTGAAGGATAATATATAGGCAGAGTAGTGTGCCTTTAGTGTGTTGTTTCGGTATTTGCTTTAAAGCACTACATAACAGTCAGCTTTAACAACAGAAGAAAACCTGTGTCTGTGTGCCTGCTTAATACAGTGCATCCCCCAAAGGTTCATGTTTTAAAATTTGGTCCCTAGTGCAGGATGATGGAAGTACTCTTCGTGAATGACCAACAGATTAACGCTGTCTTGCAAGACCCAATGAACTTCAGCTCTCTTGAGAAGCGAGTTAGTTCTCATCAGAGTAAAGGAAGATGGCTGCCTCCAGGTCTCTCTCTCTCTGTTGCTCTCTTACTTTCTTCAAATGCACCCACTATCCTCTCTGCTTCTACCATTTTGTGATGGAGGCCATCTTGATGTCAGCCACACACCTTTGGATTTTCCAACTATCAGAATTATGAGTCAAATCAACTTTAATTTCTTGATAAATACAGCAGCAGCAACAAAAACAAAAAACAAAAATTACTCAAATTTGATTCTTTGAGATTTTTAATACATAAGTAATTAACACAGTTCAAGCCAGAATTTTTCCTTTGCATGTGATTAACTTACTAAAAATTTGCTTCAAACTATCCACAAATTCTGATTGATAAAAAACTGTTTATTAGTAAGAAGAATTTTCTTTGGATTTACTTGATATTATTATGGGTATTTTATTTAAATAGAAAGAGCTGAAAAATCATATAAAAGAAAGGAACCTTCCTCATCTTTTCCTAAAACATTAACAATAACAAAATCCCAAATGAAAAACTCTCAGGAAGGCTCAAACTGCCGATTTCTTGGTTATAAGCAACATTTTACTTTTCATATAGCTCTGGAAATTAACAATCAAGTAAGTTGGGAAAATGAAATCTATTGTAGACTCTTTAGTGGCAGCTTTCAACCATTCGAATATTTTGTTGACGGTTGGAATTACAATAGTGTCATTTTACTCAGTAGATGTGTGAATAAAGTATGAAACAAAGCCAATAAATCCTATTCCAAAAAAATATATGGGAAGGCTTCTATGATAGCTAAAGATGGAGGATCCCTTCAATTGACATCTGATTTTAGTTATATTAAAAAATGTAGGACCATGCTGGCTAAGACTGGGTGTGGATAGTACCATGAAGACCTTAATGGCAGTGCCTGTCTTGTCCCACTTGTCTATGTGGAAGAAAAAAGTAATTTTTAAAATAAAATTTGCTATAGGGAGATGCACCAGAAAAATACAGACAGAGAGATAGAGAAGGAACGTTGAGAAAGCACCCACAGCGGGGATGGCCATGCTGCAATCCCCTCTCCTTCATCTCTCATTTCAGGATTTGAGACACACTTGCACATAGGCCAGGCATGTCTCCCAAACTGCAGCATCCAGGCCCTTGAATCACATACTTGGCCATGTGGGGTCCAGCCTCCTCAACTGCTACACTACTGGCCAGCCTGTAAATAAACATTTTTAAAGTATGTATGTTTCCTTCAACCCATGCTATTGAGTATGTAAACAATTGGTGCCTACACTAGCTTTATGCATTTTATAAAATTAAAAATATCCCACACTCAGTGTTAGATGGTGGTGCAGTGGTAATGCAACAGAACTCACATGGGAAGGTTCCAGGTGTCCTGGGACCTCCCTGTACCTGCTAGGTATATGTATACCGGTGCCCATGATCTGCACTGCCTAAGAGGTGTCAGTGAATTATTGGGGGAAGACTGTCAGACCACCTGTAAATCTCTCTCTCTGTGTCTCTCCTATGGAAGAGATAAATACATAAATAAAAAAGAGAATTCACTCCACCAGGCTGTGTTTAAAATGTGAATCAGCCTACATAAACCTAATTTCCTCAAAAAATTTTATTCTTCTTACAAATTACTATATAATGCAATCTGTCTTTCTACCATATTCTTAAACTATTGAAACTTCTGCATATACAATGACAAACACTCTCATTAAGTACGTAGGTAAATGAAATAATTTTTATACCACTCAATAGTAGCTAAATCTCCTGTATGATTTTCTGCTACATACCTTTTACTTAGAGATGAAGCAAAATAACTTGCAAAGCAAATAAGATGATGCAGTGATAAGTTGCTACCTTAACTAAGCTCACAGACAAATTACAGAATTTAAAACATTGTTTCTCAAAATTTATAGAGCAGAAGGTTTTGTTTTGGTTTTTCTTTCATATTTTTAAATCTTGGATAACTGTAAGAATCACCTATGATTTTGATTTGTTTTGTTTTTCAAACATTGATGTCCATTATACATCCCAGAACAACTAAATCCAAATCTCTGGACATGGATCCTGAGAATTACAGTATTTAAAAAATTCCTCAGATGTTTTGAATGTCCAGCCAGTTTGAAAAGCTCTGTCTCATAGGAATAGGGATGGATTTGGTTTTCCATTCTGGAAATTATTTATATAAAAGGTGTGGTTTAATAGCCAATCATGAACAGCTCAAATAATGATATAAAAGGTGTGGTTTAATAGCCAATCATGCTCAGCTCAAATAATACTTAAAAATTTTTTATTGAAGCTTTAAATGTTCTATTTCTTATATTAGACTTTCCAAATAACTCACTGGTACCTAAGTGTAAACTGAATAATGATGTCCCAAAAAAGGTAAAAGATAGGATTCAAATTTATGTATATTTTTCTATATATGTTTATGAGCACATGCATAATGAAATCTATCTGTCTATCTATCTGCATATGGAATCTATATTTATACAAATGTAATGAGACATATAGGACACATTTAAAATATTCTTGAAAACATTCTAAGATAGTATCTTTTTATCTCTGCATTTAGAAGTGGAAGGTTTATAATAACCCTTGGAAACTGGTCTGCACCTCTGACAAGCCTCTAATGTGGAACATTCAGCCAGGTCTGGACCAATACTTAGGTCCTTGAAGTTCCACTGTTAAAAATGTTGATCCTGGGAACCAGCAGTTAGCGTAATGGCTATGTCGCTGGACTCCCACATAGTCGACCATGGTTCAAGTCCCGGACCCGGTGGCTTAAAAACACGCCAGGCGCGTGTGCGTGCGTGCCCAAGATCCCGAGAGGAGAATGGAGAAGGGATTGCGGCGTGACCATCCCCCCTGGGGAGTGATTTCTCGCTTTCTGTTTCTATGTCTCTCTCTGTCTGGCGAGCGCACGCGCCCTACAGTGAAAATCTCTCAAAAAAAAAAAAATGTTGATCATAACTTATAATACAATAGAATACGTGCTACACCCTGCTTATATCTCTCAAAATCTGAGGTATGTTCATTACCTAACGTATCAATGCACTATAATAGCAGGGAAAGCCATGAAAATGAGATTTTTTTCCAAAATGTGTTTTGCTGTAATAAATAGTGTATTAGTTTGCTGCAGCTGCCAGAATACCACAGACCTGGTGGCTTTAAAAGCAGAAATTTATTTTCTCACAATTCTAGAAGTGAGAAGGGTGCCTCCAGATTTGATTTATTCTGAGCCCTCTCTCCATGGCTTAGAGATGCCCACCTTCTCACAGTGTCCTCGCACGACTGCCTTTCTAGATCTGTGCTGTGTCCCAATGCCCTCTTCTTACAAGGACACCACCAGCCATAGTGTTTCATTGCACACACATAGGACATATTTTAGATACCTATGTCTGCAAGTGCAGTCACATACAGAAGTATTGGGGGTTAGGACTTCAACACAGGGATTTGGGAAGACAGTTTAACCCATAACAGGAAGATAAAGGAATATAAATTATCAGACAGCCATCCAGCTTATTAGAACCTAGGGACCAAACATTTTCCGGAAAAGCAAGGTAATTGGCACTTAAGACAGTAGTTCAATTTTTCTTAAAGTAATTTCATAAGTGAAGAACTGTAAAATCTAAAATCACTTCAGAGAATGATGAATAGTTTAGCTGGAGAGGAAAGTGAGTGTCAAGAAATAATGGGATATGAGCCTTTAAAGGATAATTTAGATAAGACAGAAACACTTAGGGATAGTTTTAGCAGGGTGGATTTTATTGTATACAAATAATCGGAGAATATGACCTAGTTTGTCAGTGAGGCATGAGAACTATGGGATTTCAGAACCCGAGGCTGACATGCTGTTAGCGATGTTTTATAAGATACAAAATGGTGGAGGGGAGCAGGGTGGAGATGAGCTCGGTGCCTTGATATAATATGGATCCTCAGAATGCTTAATTTACACTTAAAACCTTAGCACCACAGAACTGCAAATTGGGAAAGAACTTAAAAATTAGCTGCTTTGCCTAAAATAGGGAAGACCCTGTTTAACATCTGTGAAAAGTAGAGTGACTCCACTATTTGGAAAAAATTGCAGTATATACTGTAATGTGAGGCCACTTCCTATGGTTTTTTTCTTTGTTTTGTTTTTGGGGACACTCAGTCTGTAAGAAAAGATTCCTTATAGTGAACTGAATTTTATTTTCTTGTGTTTTCTATTGATCCTAATTCTGCTGTTTTCATAATTAGCTTCTAGAGGTATATTCCAATACCAGAGCAAATAGCAATGTAATCTGCTTAACAACCAAAAAGTTATGTGTGTGTATGTGTTTGTGTCTGTTGAGGGGAGAATCAGTTTATTTTGTTAGATGCTTCAAATTTAGACCTTGCCCTTTTTTTCTTTCCTTTCCTTTCCTTTTCTTTCTTTTTTTTTTTCTTTTTTCTTCTGGAGCAATCGGTCTCAGAGCTACATTGAATTTGTCCTTGCAGCTGTTTAATAGCCACAGAGCATGTGTGCTTGACAGAGAGAAACACAGACAGGGAGAGCATACCCCAGTGTGGCATAGTCATGGGGTAGTCCCTTCTCCATTTCTCCATCCTGTTGGGATTTTAGGCATGTTTGCATGTATTCTCAGTATGTTTTTCATTTATTTGTTTCCTGGTTTTGTTATAGGGTGTACTAGCCAGAGCAGAGAAAGAGATACAGAGTGAAGGAAAGTAGGAATCACCTCCCCCCACCCCAAGGGTGATAGCCATGCCACAATTCCTTTTCCTCCATTCTTTTTGGGATTTGGGACATGAACACACAAGTGCCTGGTGTCTGGGATTAGAACCCCAGTCAGCCCATGTGGGAGTCCTGTGCCTTAACCACCATGCCACCTGATGGAACCCTTTATATGTTTTTCAAACCACTGGGACCAGGGTTTGACCTGCAGTCAGCCTTGTGGAATTCAGCCCCCTTAACCACTAGGCTACAGGGTTGGCCCATGAGGTGCTTTCATATCACTTTTATTTTCCCCACTCAATACTCCATCTGACGTTTTTCCAGGATCTAATATATGCTTAGGCATTGGTGGTTTCCAATGTATATCTAGCTTGTTCAAACTAGTGTCATTCGGAACTAAAGCACAAGTTTCTGCTAACCTCCAAAATAATCTTCTTGACTGCTGACACTTGCTACCCTTCCAATCTCACCAACAAGAATGAAATCATCTCTCTAGTCCAGCTAGTTGACACAGTGGTAACATGTCATTCAAGGCCTGCTGGAAGCCATGTGGGTGATTGAGTTATGACTCCTGGGTCAACCTGTATACCCTGAGTGAGCATACACTCCTGTTAGCATTGATGGCTAGGAAGGCTGAGGGGCATTGTGGCATGAGACAGTGTTAAGTGTACCTGTTTTTCTCTTTCTCTCTCACTTTCATGAAATAAATAATTATAAAAAAATAGAAAGAAAAGTCAGGGACCAGCAGATAGTGTAATGGCTATGTTGCTGAACTCCCACGTAGCCGACCATGGTTCGAGCCCTGGACCCGGTGGCTTAAACTCATGCCGGGCACGTGTGCGTGCGTGCCCAGGATCTCGAGAGGAGAATGGAGGAGAAGGGATTGAGGCATTGCCATCACCCCTGGAGGGGGGGGGTTATTTCTTGCTTTCTGTCTCTCTGTCTCTATCTTTCTGGCAAGCGCGCATGCCCTATAGCAAAAAAAAAAAAAAAAATCTCTCCAAAAAAATAAAAATAAAAATAGAAAGAAAAGTAAAGAAGTCATTTATTTTCCCTGAAGATGAATTTATCTGGGCAGCCTCAAATGTCCTGGTAATTTTTCCAAATGTCCTCATCAACAGAACTTTCCTTTCGGAGATGCATCAACAGAGAGTCTTAAACTTCAAAGGAGTTCTTCCACCTATTTCTTTCCTGACCCTGACAGCCAACCAGTAAGTGAGCAAAGTTATAAACTATTTAGTAATTATATAAGCATTTTCTCTGGAGCAGCAAACATGTATGACATAAGAACTTGTTAGAAATTCAGAATCACAGGCTGGCCAGTGCCATGGTACTTAGGACAACTAGATCCCATGCGGCCAACTGTGTAACTTGAGTCCCAGACCTGGTGGCTTAAAAAAGCACACTGGGTAAATGTATGTGCATGCCCAAAATCCTGAGGGGAAGGGGAGAAAGAGGAGAAGGGAACGTAATGTGACCGTCCCCTATGGAGAGTGCTTTCTCACTTTCTCTCTCTCTCTCTCTCTCTCTCTCTCTCATGTGCATAAGCCCTCTATCAATAATTTTTTTTTAAGAGAGAGAGAGATTTTTACTATAGGTCTTGTGCACTCACTAGAGTGATAGAGAGACAGAAAACAAGAAATCACCTCCCAAGGAAAATGACCATGCTGCCATCCCTTTTCCTCCATTTTCCTCTCGGTATTTTGGGTACACACGCACAAGTGGTAGGCATGAGTTTTAAGCTGCCAGGTCCGGTATTCAAACCACAGTTGAAAATATGGGAGTCCAGTGACATAACCATTATGCCATCTGCTGTCCCCCTCTGGAATAATTTTTTAAAAGGAAAGGAAATTTAGAACCTCAGGCTGGCACTCTGTCCTGGTGGTAAAGGGGACTAGATCCCACATGGTTGGCATCATGGTTTAAACCCCTGCCCTGGTAGCTCAAAAAACACTCTGGCTGCATGTACATGTCCAAATCCTGGCAAGGTAGAGAAATGGAGAATGTATTGTGGCATGAATACACCCACTGGAGGATGCCCCCTTTTCCCCTCAACTGCCACCACTTTCCTCCTCTCATCTTTCTCTAGTGAATGCATGTGCCCTCTGGCAAATTACAAAAGAAAATAAAAAAGACAAAGGAAAGAAAAAAGAGAGAAAAACTCAGAATCTCAAGTCCCACCTGACTCCTATTGAATTTGAATCTTTATTTTAATAAGACACCCAGGAAATTCATGATCTCGTTAAATTTCAGGAAGCTCTACTATTTGAAGGACTATGATGTTCCTCTGAAGCTCAGTACTTGCTTGAGGCAGCTCAGCTCTATCTGTTGGCTAAGCTTGAGGTGTTTAACTGCTTACAATACATCTGCAACCACAAACCTAAGACACCACATTTGTTTAAAATTCCTAGTTCTCAAATATTTAAAAACATTATCGTGTCCCTTTAAGTGTTCTCTTCTCAATCAAACTTTTTCAGTGCCTTCAACTATTTCTTTTACATAAGAATTTCCAGATATCTTCAAACCTCTGCTGTATTCCTTTACATAATTTCTAACCTGTCAATATCCACAGCAAGTGGCAAAATATCTAATGCACAAAATATCTAAAGCAAAAATATCTTCTGCACACACACACCAAAAAAAGCACGGAAATAAATACAGATGGAAGACAGGCATGACCAATTACACATTACCAGTGTGTTCATGTCTTACTAAAATTGAGAAATCAATTCAAATTTTAGCTTTTCTCAGAGAAATCCTTTCCAACAAGATACAGCATGATGAATGTTGACCTCTCAAAATCACTAAGTTATAAAGTGTAACAAAAATTATTAATACAACCATGTGATTAAGTAGTTCTCTATCAATGAATCATAGTGATGGGACTATTCTAGAGTTTACTTACAGGAGTGATAAATGAGGTCATTAGAGAAAATCAAATGCAAATATCCTCAAATTCTGAAACATTTCTCTTTACATATCAAAAAAGATATTTTCAACTTGCAAAGATGTACACATTTCAATTTTAAAATATGTCTCTATGGCAAATAAGATCTTTTTCATAAAAATAATCCAGGCTTTGAAATCCTGAAATTGATTTGCTTAAGCATTTGAAACATGCAAGGCTATATCACAGAACAAGTAAAAAATAAGTCTTAAAGTGAAATCGTAATAGGCATATTAGTGTTAAGACTTTCAATTAAGTGTTTCTATATATATATATATGATTGATTAATTTGTAATAGGCTAATAAGACTAAAATAAACATTTTACATTCCAAAGATACCTCCTTTTTGCCAAATGTTAACTTTTTCTTTTAAATAGAAATCTTTGGACATTAAAATTGAATTTATATATTCCAAAGATTCAAATATTTATGCATTCATATATACAAACACATTTTAAAAATAAAATAGGTGTTTGCTTCCAGAATATGATCGGGCTAGCAAAGAACAATTTTCAGCACTTTTGTCTTTTCGATAGAAGGGTGTCATGAATTAAGATGAAATAGGCAGTCTGCAGGAAATTTTTAGTGGACTTCACTCTGTAGTCATTAGTGAGTCATAAATTTTCACTGAGAAAGAAAATTATATGACTTATGTTTTGAAAAGTTAACTTTGCAGGAAGAGATAAAGAGTTTTTTTTATAAAAAAATTAGTCACAAAGACTTATTAAAAGACAGCTGTAATAATCCTGAAGAACTTGTATTTCCTTGTATTTCTCTGCTTATTAATTTTTCTAATGACTCAAGTTCTCTCTCTAGTTTAGTTATTGCTGTGCTGCTCCTTCTTTAGATACACGCATTCCTTACTACCTCCTGCCCCTGTTGTATCGATATTAACTCATTGTATTCTTTACTGAATGACACGGTTGACCAAACCTTGTATTTCTGTTCAAACTTAATTTCCTGAAAAAGTCAGGATGCTCTGTCATCCCTACTCACCTTCCCTCATCGTGATGCATATTGGGTTTTCCTAATTGTGCGATAATTAAATATTTGTATAGGGTTATTCTAATGAATGAAGCTTAGATTAATTTTTAAAAGGATAGACTGAAACTATTAATCCATGCACAGAAGTAAGAAAGGAAGAGAGGGAGGGAATAGAAAGGAGAGAAGCAAAAGAAAACAATATTCCAGAAATTATAAAAGAAAATATAACAGATTAGAGAAATGAAAATAAGAGACATAATCATTGACTTTATTAAATTAGTGAGAGACAAAAGCATGAAATAGGCTATTTTAAAAATTAATAACTGCTATGATCAATGGGAAACATGGGAAAGGAACTTAAATAAGACTAAGAATAAGGAAGTGCATCAAGGAAGATTACTGAAGGAAGTAACGTTTGATGAAACATGCAATGAGAAGGAATTCCTATGACCTCTTTTTAAGTGTGAGTCTTTCTGACACTCAGAACATGCAAGTTTATTCAAAGCTTTAGGGAGAAGAGTCCTATGCTCTCATCATAGGATTTTTGAGATCCATACTCAAGCGTACCAATGTGTTAATGACAGAGTTAGGGATGATGATTGTATAGGAAGTTATTTTATGGGATGTGACTGTGCCTCCTTAAAATAAAATTTGGGAGCGAAGTATATTATTGCTACTTTGTTGGTCCTACTAAAACCAGTAGCCTTGGGTCAGCAGGTGGTATGGTGGTTAAGGCACTGAACACTCACTTGGCCAACTGTGGTTCAAATACTACACCCGGTGGATAGCTTTCTCACTTTCTCTCTATCTCTCTCTGGTGAGTGGACATGCCCTGTGATGAATTTAAAAATAATTAAACTTAAATAAAAATTTGTTTAAAAGAAAGAACCAAATAAAACAGTAGCCTCAAAACATTTTTTTCTTTCACTTAAGCATAACTATAAGCAATTCTAGTAGAATTTTTGATTCACAGGAAAAGGAAAAAAAAAAAAACATGTTGCTCTGTATTTAGGTTTAATTAGTTTCCTTTATAAAAAAATCAAAACTCAAATGAGGGTCAGCCCATAGTCTGATGGTCAAGGGAGCTTGGAAACATGGCTGACCATAGTTTGAATCCTGGTCCTAGTGGCTTGAAAACAAGCCAAGAGGATGGAGAGATGGAGGAGAAAGGATGACAGTATGACCATACCCCACTGAGGGTGCTTTCTCCCTTTCTCTCCCTTTGTCTCTGTCTCTCTCTGATAAGCACATGCACTCACTAGTAATTAAAAAACATAAATTATAGCTTGCATTTAAAAACATTTCATTATTCCAGGTAAATTTAAAGACTTGTCATTTTAAATTTGACCTCATAGTGAGTTCAAGGATTTAAAAGTAACCAGGTAAGGTTAAAGAGACATGACAGAAGTACACGTGAAGTTCTATTTATTTGCTTCTTTGAGAGGTTGCAAGTGTAAGAAAATTTATCAATATCTTAAGGGCCACAGCCTGAAAGGGGAAGAAGAGGAGGAAAGCCCTCCTCCCACCCTCCACCCTGCACACACACATGCAGTAATCTTGGATTGGAGAGGAAGCTCATGGGTCTTAATGATGTAATAAGGATGGAGATTTTCTTAGTTAGAGAACTCTCAAGGGCACAACTGGCTTAGGGTCTTTCAAAGTCCAGGGGCTTAGTGTACCTATAGCTAGCAGATGTTAGGTTGTAGTTGTGGGTATGAAAAGAAAGAAGGCTCTAAATATCATTATATTATTATTATTTCAGTTATATTTAAAGCCTTCAAGTGTAAAAACTATGAGTTTGACCTTTTGAGCTAAAAGTCCCAGCCCACTATGAAAGAAACAACACAGGGCCAACATACAAAGGCCATCTTCAACCTATGTCTATAAAAAAGGCAGATAGAGCATCAGAAAAGATTTAACATTCTTTCGTCAAGTCTAAATAAATAGCCTAGTAAACTAATTAGAGAATTTACCTAGTTGAGAAACCTATCATTTATAGGACTAGCAGTTAGTGTAATGGGTATGTCGCTGGACTCCCATGTAGCCGACCGTGGTTCGAGTCCCGGACCCGGTGGCTTAAACTCATGCC
>NW_006159867.1:2467022-2494211 GCF_000334495.1 Tupaia belangeri chinensis | reverse complement strand
GTTTGTCTGGGAAGTGCAAGCACACTAAAGCAAAAACCT
Organism: Tupaia belangeri chinensis; assembly: GCF_000334495.1. Lineage (NCBI taxonomy): Eukaryota > Metazoa > Chordata > Mammalia > Scandentia > Tupaiidae > Tupaia > Tupaia belangeri. The sequence continues at coordinate 2,494,172 of NW_006159867.1, read as the reverse complement.
CTCTCTATAGCAAAAAAAAAAAACAAAAGCAAAAACAAAAAAACTCTCCAAAAAAAACCTCTCCAAAAAAAAAAGAAACCTATCATTTATTGATAATAATATTCATCCTGTGACAAATTTTTAAAGTATTTTTTAATACAGTATCCTTTTTTGTGGTTTATTACAGTCTTCCAAGTAAGCTTTGCTCTTTTTCACCTCACAGAGTTAAAAAGATTTACCTACAGTGATAAAAAATTTATAAATATATAGAATGACTTAAGAAAATGACAATGAAAAGATCATTTTACCGTTGTTTCTCCATGCATAAGGAGGGAGATACTTGTTCTCTAAGGATGCTTTTAAAGCTGGGTACTATAATTGATATTTTAATATTTCCTTCACTTATATAAGAATTCTAACACTATATTACCTTATTAATTTGCTTAATAAACCCTTTTATTCTATATAATAAAATATTATGTCTGCATTTAGTTCAAGCTGGTTTAATTAAATAAAATAATGGAAAAATCTATAAAATGCCAGGTAAAAATGAAATACACAGCATATGTTGAACTATGGGCATTGCTCCTGTTTGAGATATGACATAAAATTAAGGGTAAATTAGATCACTAAGTTTACTGAGTATCCTCTGTTTGCCAAGTACTTTTCTGTATTATTTTCTTATAACATCCTTGTTTGGTAGGGAGCACTTACCTAATTTTAGGCATGAGGAAACAAAACATTACATAATCAATAATTTAACCTAAGAGATTTAGTTTACAAATGGCATACTCTAGATTTTTATATCTCTTCATTAAAAACTCATAATTTATTTGATACATTATTATAGTTCTTAGTTCCAGATATTCAACTGTTATTTCAAATGAGGAAATAATCTTTTAAATAATCTTAACATTAAATATTAAGTGATTTTCATCTAAATGGAGCCTCCAGTGCTTTTCAAGACTTACATAGGCCTAAAGACATATATACAATTTGATTCTACCCAATTTCGAAATCATGTGTTTATGATAGAATAACTGTTTCAGGAATTATTTTATTAAAACTTAATATAGACTGGGACCAGCAGTTAGCGTAATGGCTATGTTGCTGGACTCCCACATAGTCAACCACGGTTCGAGTCCCAGACCCAGTGGCTTAAACTCACGCCGGGTGTATGTGCTTGTGTGCCCAAGATCCCGAGAAGAGAATGGAGGAGAAGGGATTGTGGCATGGCCATACCCCCTGTGGGGTGATTTCTCGCTTTCTGTTTCTCTGTGTCTCTCTCTGCCTGTCTGGCGAGCGCACGCGCCCTATGGCAAAAAACAAAAACAAAATCAAAAACAAAAAAAAACTCTCAAAAAAAATTAATATAGATTATTTATATTTTTTTTTCTGAATTTTAAAATCCATTTTAAAAAGTAAATAATTTAGCTTTTACTAGAAATATAGTGTCCCTATTTTCTGATAGCCTTTATTTATGAAACACAGGATGAAGTATACACACATGCAGATGTAGACCAACACAAACTGCCCTCTTCTCATGACTGAAATAACACATTATGGCCATTATAAAATGTCCCACACTTCAAATAACTGAAATTATGTGACAAAAGTCAAAATAAGACCACTGTTACTTCTATTTTTGTGTTTATCAAAACACGTTTTTAAAAAATTGAAAAGTTGGGGTCAGCAGATGGCATAGTGGTTATGTTGCTGGACTCCCACATGGCCCACAGTGGTTCAAGTCACAGACACAGTGACTTAAAACTCAAGCCAGGTATGCATACGTGTGTGTTCAAAATCCCAGAAGGAGAATGGAGGAGAAGGGATTGTGATATGGCCATCCCCCCTTAGAGCATGATTTCTTACTTTCCTTCTCACTGTCTCTGTCTCTTTCTCTCTTTCCAGCAAGCTCATGTGCCTTATGGCCAAGAAAGTCTTAAAAAAAAAAAGAAAGCTTTTCTATACCCTGATGAGTAAATAAAGCCTTATTCTACTCTACTTCCCTTTATTAACAATCTAAACAAATATCCACCAAATTTTACAAGAAGCAAATAAAATGTGATTTTAGCTCTAAGTTACCAGCATTACACTCATTCATTATTCCTTATTCAAAATGTTGTCATCATAATTAGGGATATCATATAATTTATTACACAAACCAGGGTGGTTTTTTCTCAGTTCGTTTATTTTGTTTAAGAAAGAAAGAGAGAAGAGAGAAAGGCATCCTTGACAGGGTCTCATCACACAGAGATCCCCTATCCCCCACCTTCTAGTCAGTCAGAATCTTGGGTGCATGTGCTTGGCATAGTTCAGGTTGATTCAAGATCTGAACTTGTCGGTGAGCCATGTGGCTTCCAGCACTGCATACCAGTATGCTACTGTCTGTGCTACCATGGTTGGGCCCCAAACCACCACACTTTAGAGAGGTAAAGTAGGGGGAGGTTGCAGTCATTCTTGTTTGATTAACAAAGACTCTCCTCGGAAAATACAGAAATATATTCACTGTAATTACTTAAGAATCCAACATTTTGTATAGAAAGTGTTAGAACGATAGTTCTTGCTCACATATATGCACACACATGCACACGCACAGGCACACACACAGTATACTTCATTCCGTTGCAATATTATCTTCTATATAAGTCTATATGGAGAAGATAGAAGCAAAGACTACATCTATTTTACTTTATATAAAATCAGGTATTTATAGTAGCCCCTCTATTCAAATACAATGAATGGTTTTCATGGACTCTTAAAATATCTTATTTAAATAAAAATATATTTTACATATATTCTATTTAGTCTAGTACATGGATGAGGTATTTTTTCTTACAGTTGCAGTCAGAAGGTACTTCACTTTTTTTGTTTGTATCAGAGCTATTCATTAGAGATGCATGTTTTAAAAACATGCTGTGAATTTCTTAGTACTCATGTTTTCTTAACTTCATTTGCAGTTTTGACATTTGCGTTATTCATTAATCACACTCATCTAATTTCTTTAACTAAAATTTAATTGTCTTAGTGACAAGAACTATATCTCATTCATTGTTTTATTTTCCACCATCACCCTTCTAGTGTCCTGCATGTAATATGCATTTAATAAACATATTCTTCCGAAATACATATATTGATTCAGCATTATTACTCATATCTTATTAGGACCACAAGTTATCAAGACACGAATGCTGTTTAATAGAAAATTCTAGTATACAGTTTGTTCTATTTCTTAATTTGCTTTAAAAATCTACATTGCCATATATGCAATAGGTTGTCTGGAAAGTCATGACATATTTTTGTGTTTTTGTATGCAAAAATGTGTCATGAATGTCTCAACAACCCAGTAATTTGCCTTTTATCTAGTCTTTTCAAATTATATGTTGAGAAAATGAAGATTATAAGACACAGTTAATAGCAATAAATATTCAAATAAGAGTTATAATTTTAATATAATTCCAGTTGTAAAAAGTGTATGTTGTATTGTGTACCACAGTGGTCAGCAAAACTTTTCCTGTTAAGGGTCAGACAGTAAATATTTTGGGCGTGGGCAAGTCATACAATCTCTGTTATAAGTAAGTATACAGACCTATGGTTGTAGCATGACAACAACCATAGAAAATATGTGAATGAGGTTATGTTCCCATAAACCTTTCATTATGGACAATGAAAGTTGTATTTCATGTAATTTTCACATATCACGAGATAATATTAAGCTTTTCATTTTTTCTAACCATTTATAAGTGTGAAAGCATTCTCAGTTTGCAGGACAAAATAGGTAACCAAAAAGATTTGACTAGTAGGCTACAGGTATAATCGATAGCTCTAATCCTCTTGTATAAGGAAATGTCATTCATATTTAGTCATGCTCAAATTCACATTGAAAAATATCTATAATTTTTTCTGGGTAATTTTTCAGTTAGAACCAACATCTTATTTTAGCTGCTACATGAAAGTTGGGATTAAATCAAACTGAATTATACTAAATAATTACATGGAATTAGAAGCACTGATATCAGCATGTAATCATATGTACATAAATATCAATGCAGTTGATGTTTTGTCTTGGACAAAAATTAGAATGCAAATTATCTTCAATCAAATTGAATCCAACATGTAGACTTATCTTCCAATCTGTAAAATTAAATTTACAAATGATTTTTTTATTCTAGCCCAATTGGGAATGAAAATTGTTTTTAAATGCAAACATTAGTTATGTTGTAACAGAATTCACTGGTACTATCTTTATCTTCTCATAGATCTCATTTATTTCAGAGGCACAGTATTTTTATGTACAGAAGAAACTGAAAATTTTAACATAAACTCATAAATGCCTAATATTTCCACTTTCTCTTACTTATATTTGACACTGGCAATATTAATAAATTCAAAATTGATGCAAGCTACAGCCAAATAAAATTGAATAGAAAATTGAACCTTAGATCTATCTTTACTTGCATCATCTCCAGCAAAACTGACATCTAGCTACTTTAAGAATTAGAAAAGCTGAGGATTTAGAGTACACACTAATAGTGCTGCTATTGTGTTGGCTAAGGTCACATGGGAGGTCAGGGTTCAATTTCCAGCCCATTATAAAAGCTAGGTATGCACGCCTTGTAGTCCCAGCTATCAGCTGAGACAGTAAGATTGTGAGTTCTTAGTCACCATGAGTAACATAGTAAGACCGTGACTCGTAGAGCCAGGTACGGTGGTAAACACTTCTATGCTCACTTACTTGGGAAGTTGAGGCCAGAGAATAGTTATGTAGTGACACTTACCTAATAAAAAATTAAAAATACAAAAAAGAATATCAATAAAGGAAGCAGAATCCACAACTGATATCTAGAACATATACATAGGCATTATAGAAAAATTTGCCCTTTGTCTTTGTGCGTCTTGATTTTGTATATGAGTCTACTGTATGAAATTTGAAATTCAATGACTTTCTGTTGTTTTTTCTCCTGAGATTAATATTCTGTGCCTCCTTGAGCTAGACCTTGAACTCTGACCTTTATTCTTTTCTTGATTTGGCAATGGTATTTTCACTCCATCTATAAAAGCAGACCATTTTGACATGACCAGATTTTTACAATATAAAGGCAATGAGAAAGATATTTTGACTTAGCTGTTTTGATACCACATCTTAATTGCCTAATAATGTGTTCAGCAGAAATCCTTAACCCACTTCTAGCCCATTCCTGACTTTACCCCCCTGGCATTTCCCTATTTTAAAAGTATGAATAGAAGTTGAGAAATAAACACTTATGCCAGGCAAATAGTTTAACATGTTGAGTTGTACTTAAATCAAGAAACTTCAAGCAGTCCCAAATAAAATATTTTAAATCTAAATTAATTGACTTGTGAACTTTAAAACATTTCCATGTAGAAATATTAAGTGAGAAAATCCAAGACGCAAAAAGGGTGCATCACAAAGTTCTATTTGTCTAAACACAAGTTTTAATGTTTCCATATGTATATTCAAATACATGCAAAATGTACACGTTAATGTATATGATCCTACATATGCAAAACATGTGATTTTCCCCCCAAATCTGGTGGCTGGTAGAGAATGATTACAGCTAAACATTAAGTTGGATCAAATAGAAACTTTAAATTTCATGTAGAAGCAATTAGAAGCACAGAGGAAAAAAAAATTAAAGACATTAAAATAATGGAGGAAAAACATAAAAGAGAAATGGTAGATGAATCCATGAGATGCAATAAACTAATAACAGGCAGAGAAAATTAAATAAATGTGAAATGATTATTATTCCAATAAAACAAAAATAATGTCTCTAAGATGACTAATAGCCTGAATATGCAAATAACTGATATTCTGGGTGGGATTTTTGAAATAATAACACAAACGTTGGGAAAATAAAAAAAATTAAAAAATCCTACAAACTCTCACTCAGAAAAAAAGTTACTTAATAAGAAATTTAGGTTTCTTTTTACAACATTGATATCAAAAGATTGCAAATATTTACAGCTACTGAAAGAAAAAGGTTATTCTACAAAATCTTATATCTAACAGTGATATCATTTATTTTTCAAGGTGAAATAAGTTCATTGTGTATATAAAAACATATGTATCATTCTAAAAGTCCAGAAAAACAGTTTATCTTCAACTTTTCTCTTTCAACAAAGTAGACTTCTGTGATCCCCAAATGTCCAGGATTCAAACAGCCATCTCCCAGTACGTGGGAATCTAATGATGTAACCATTATACTGAAGATTTCTACCCACCAGTAAGAAAGTAATTCTGCAGAGGGAACTAGCTGGATGTCCTCTAATTCACTTCAGTTGTGATGCTAGTACCTAGAGATCTTGTCATATCTCATAGGTTGAAGGATCAGTCTATAAGATTCCCCCACCCCCAACACACAAGTTCCCTTTCAGATACCAGTCACACTAGTCTAGGTTTTTGAAACTTCTGAGAGACTGGTTATAAGTTGAGTTTTCCAAAACTACTCTTCTTGCTCAGGTCTGAATAATTTACTAGAAGGGCTCACAGAACTCAAAAAACACGTGTGGTTTACTGATTTATTTAAGGATATTTTAAAGGATACAGATGAAGAGATAAATGGGTCAAAGCATGTGGGAAGGGGAAAGAAAATTCCTTATCCCTTCAGGACACACAAAGCTCTGGGAACCTCCACATGTTCAGCTATCTGGAAGCTCTCCAAATACTGTCCCTTCGGGATTTTAGGAAGACTTCAATGCATACCCGTGCGATGCTAATAGATTAGGCAGAGAAACTCAGCAAGGCCTGTCTGTTCAGATTCCTGGCCTTCCTATAAAACATTCCTTCCACCCAAGTATTGGGACAGGACACTTCTGGAATGAGGGTCTTAAAGGTGAGGGAACATTGGAGTTTCTATGACCCATCTTGGGGTAGATGAAAGGAGGGTGTGCTTTTCACCTTTGTCTCTCTGAAGCTGCTTTAGGAACCAAAGAAGAAAGGCCAAATACCTATGATACAGAAATCCTAAATGAAAATAAAAATATTGGGTCATCGGGAATGTCAGGCCTTATTTCTGCATAGAAAAATATGTCATAACTTTCCCGACAACCTAATAAATATATCACAGTAGCGCATCTTCACTCATATATAAAGAAAATACGTGCCAAAATACTAAACAAAGCAATAAAAGAACCAAGAGAGACTTCCAAGAAAAGAAGCATGCAGAGAAAAAGAAACCAAAGGTGAGAAATAAGCTTCAGCATATACATAATTAAGCCTGAATTAATAAAGAAAGTATTATTATAACTTCTGAGTAACTTTTAATTTTCATGATATTTTTGCTGTAGGGCACATGCGCTTGCCAGAGAGAGAGACAGAAAGTGAGAAATCACCCCCCCGGGGAGATGGAGATGCTGTAATCCTTTCTCCTCCATTCTGCTCTTGGGATGTTGGGCACACATGCACATGTGCCTGGTGTGAGTTTTACAATGCAGGTCCAGGATTCGAACAGCAATCTCCCAGTACGAGGGAGTCTAATGATGTAACCATTATACCATCTGCTGGTCCCAACTTCTGAGTAACTATTCTTGTGTCAAACTTGAAAGAAGACTGAGGCATAGTAAGTGTTATTAAAGTGGTTTATTTGAGCCAACACTTAGAATGAACTGCCTGATGAGCAAATTTGTAGTTTCTCAGACATGTTCATCAAAATAGTGACCAAAAAAGCGGGATTATATAACAAAGAGTAGGGCAAGAAGAGCAGAAGTTCAAAATTGTCAAGAGATGGGGGCCAGCAGTTGGCGTAGTGGTTGAGGGCTGTGAATTTCCACATGGTTGACCACTGTTTGAGTCTCAGATGTGGTAGCTTGCTTTCTTACTTTCCCTTTCTCTCTCTCTGGTCAAATTAAAAAATAATAATAACAAATGGAATTAAATAAATAAATATATTTCTGAAAAGAAATTGTCAAGAGATTACATGGATTTATTTAAAATAATACAGGCAACTGATTGGTTATGTCTTTTTTTTTTTTAACATCACACAGTTAAGAACACTAGGAAGGAGGAAGAAATCTCATTGTAAACTGTGTAATCCTTTTACAGAAACACAGCTTGTTCACTGTAAACTAAAACATACCCTTTGGGACAATAACCCTGATAGGTGTGGGAAGTTACCAGAATCTCAGTCTTTTTTTTTTTTTTGAGAGGTTTTTGCTATAGAGCACGTGTGCTCGCCGGAAAGACAGAGAGAGACAGAGAGACAGAAAGCAAGAAATCACCCCCCAGGGGGGATGGCCATGCCACAATCTCTTCTCCATTCTCCTCTTAGGATCTTGGGCATGCATGCACACGCGCCTAGGGTGAGTTTAAGCCACCAGGTCCAGGACTCGAACCGCAGTCGACTACATGGGAGTCCAGCGACATAGCCATTATGCTAACTGCTGGTCCCTCAGTCATATATTTTATTGAGGCCTTTATAAATAAATGGATCTATATGCCACAGACCACTCTGGACTGCTTTTCTTTTGCACTTGGAAAAGAAAATACTTGCTACATAAGAAATAGTTGATAATAGCTATTAACTAAAATTGCTACTATAAGAAATTTAGAATAGTTTGATAAGGTAGGCCTTGCTCAAAAGAAGTAAAATTGTTCTAAAAGAATCTCACAACTTTTTTTTTAATTTTCCAGAGAATGTACTCTCCAGAGTGAGAGACAGAACGAGAGGGGAAGCAAGAAAGCATCCCCCAATGGGGCATGGTTATACCACAGTCTCTTCTCCATTTCTTTATGGCAACCATGGTTCCAATACCAGGCCCAGTCAGGATCTTGGGCAAGTATGCACACAGGCCTGGGTTGTTTATCATTACCCTAGGCCCAGAATTTAAACATTTAAACACCATAGTGAACGATGTGGGATCTGGCTCCCGTATCCACCAAGCCACAGGGCCAGCTAAAAGATACTCCTAATTTAATATAGAGAAGCTGTGGAGAACAGAGGAACCTAGGATAAAGAAATATTTATTAAATATGCATATCTAGGGGCCAGCAGGTGGCATGGTGGTTAAGGCACTGGACTCCCATATGGCCAACCACAGTTGGGGTCCCGGACCTAGCAACTTGTTTTCTCACTTTTCCCTTTCTGACTCTCTGGTGGACACATGTGTCCTATAGCAAATTAAAAAAAAAAAAAAAGTAATAAGTAAAACAAAATTAAATAAACTAAAATTAAATAAATAATTCCTTACAAAATGTACATTGACATTTTCTTTTAGAAAATAATATAAATATATGTGGGGGGAAATGTAAAGAAAGCAGCCATTAATTGAAGTAAATAAAAAAAAATAAACAGGGCTGGTTCCCTGGTGTAGCAGTAATGCACTACTCAAGAGAAACTAGATCCCACATGACAAACACAGTGCCAATCCCAGGGTGGATCAGCATGAAATGCATTGGACATCAAACTGGAAGCTTTGCAATAGCCATGTGCCCTCAGAAGCAATAAAAATCTCATAGTTTAAAAGAGGAGTTTAAGGGGACCAGCAGATGGCGTGATCGTATGTTGTTAGACTCAAGTAGTCAACCGCAGTTCAAGTCCCAGACTCGGAAGCATAAAATTAACACCAGGCACATATGTGTGCATGCCTAAAATCCTGAGAGGAGACTGGAGAAAGGACTGTGGCATGGCCATCCCCTCTGGGGAGTGATTTATTACTTTCTGCTTTCTGTCTCTTTGTCTGTCTCCTTAGTGAGCCCACGCACCTTACGACCAAAATCTCTCTTAAAAAAAGGGGGGGGAGGAGCTTAAGATAGAGGGGATAAAGGAATATGGAAAAATGAAGAATGATGTTCCAAGTTACTATTTATTCAACTTTTACATACACTTTTGGGGATTTTTTAAGTATACACTTTCTTCACTTTCCTTTGCATTTATTCATGTTCTCTTTTTGTCTTCTTTCCAAGAGGGCATGTTTTCAAAGGGTTTATAGAGACTAGGAACAGGGATTAAGATAATATTTCTGAATTCAAGATAGACACACTTGGAAATAATATAAAACATATGTATATCCATATATGCGTATATATACATACACATATATACATATATGTGTGTATATATGTACATGTGAATATTTGTATATATACATATATATGTGAATATATTTATATCTTTTGCTTAAGCAAAATTTAAATAGGTATCTGTTGGGTAGTTGGAAAAGTCATAATGTATTTTTCCACATTTTTCTATGTAAAAGTGTATCATGACTTTTCCAATAACTCAATATTATTTGCAGCTAGAGAACCTGGATTAAAACCACATTATCCAACCTATATTCTGTAATATGTATTACATGCCAGGTTAATTTAAGTACAAAGAATATGTATCTAAGAGAAATGTCTGATCTTTCAGTAAATGTGTATAGTATGGAAGTAGAATATTGTAATAAGAGCTGAAAATATTACAATGCAGGATATAATAGACATATGTTGGAAAATTAATAAAGGTAACTTGTTCAGTTAAAGAGATTACTGAAGACTTCTGAGCTGAGATGACACGTTGAACCGTGTCTTAGAACATAAGTGGCATTTAACCAAGTGCAAAATGTGGGAGAAAGTCATGCTAGACAGTGGAAACCTGCATAAAGGCCCAGAGGAGTGAGCGAGAAGGTCATTTTCAAGCATCTATAAATAATCAAAAGTGTAGAGAGAAGAGGGAGGCATAATGGAAAAGGGAATATAAATAAGACAGGCAACAAATTATACTCAACCTTTTCCTGAGTGTGATAGGAAGCCACAGAGAGATTTAAAGCTGGGTATTATGATAAATTTTAAATTCTAGAAGAATACTCTAGAAGCATTTTGGAAGGTATGGAGTGGGGAAGAAACAAGTGAAGAGATATGTGGAAACTATTTGAAATTTCTTGCAATAAGTTAAACAACAGTGGAGAGGGTGGGTTTGGGAGATTACTTCATCAGCTTGGTGAGGACAAACAGATTGGGGTTACTTGCAGACACTGCCTTTTCACTTCTCACACAAGTGAAAACTTTGAAGATCATTCAAAGTTTTTGTGTGAGGACAAATTAGGTAAGGTATGTTAAAGCATCATACAAAATATAAAAGTATAAAATATCTCAGGTATTAATCTTATTAAATTTGTATTCATTTTCATTAAAATGAATTGCCTCCATGGTCTTTCATAGTGCAGATGATATCTATCCTTCTGTCATCAAAACATTGGCATGTATTTATTTCTACAATTTCAGAAAGAAGACAGTTGCCTGGAAGTTAAGAACTGAACATCCCTAGCAGTCATTCCATTGATAGCTCCTTTCCTTTATATGGAAAATGGACCCCTGTGCACTCAATTTCACTTTGTCTTAACAGGTCTCATTTCTATTCTCCCTTCCTGGCATCTACTTCCTTTCTTCACTTTCCTTTGCATTTACTTATCTTTTTGTCTTCTTTCCAAGAGGGCATGTTTTCAAAGGGTTTATAGAGACTAGGAACAGGGATTAAGATAATATTTCCAAATTCAATTGAGCACTTACAATGAAGGGTTCAGGGACTGCATAAGGTCATCATGATTAAACAATGATGAGGCAAACTTGGTCTCTGTCCCCATTAAGATTATTAGTCTACCACATAAGAAAGTCAAATAAAAATGTGATGATGGTAGTGATGTGTGTGTGTGTGTGTGTGTGTGTGTCCGTGTGTGAAGAGAGAGAAAGCAAGAATGAGAGGAAAAGAGAAGTGTGTGTGTGAGAGAGAGGGAGACTGATTTTCATGGGATCATAGAACATACATGTAATATACAGCTATGAATGTTGGCCAGCACAGGAAATAATGTTTAAGAGGAGATCTAGAATATGAAGAGTTATTCAAGTACCACTTGGTGCACAGGAGATGAGTCATTTTCCAAATAAGTGAAGGACTACCTTGAATGTCCTGATGCAGAAGAGAACAAGATAATTTCCAAAAATATGAAAGTTCAGTTTGACTGGAAAACATGATGGAAAGTGAAATAGTGAGAGAGTCACCGCTGTTGAGGGTTTCCAAAATAAAACTGTGATACCACATGATGAATACTACCTTTAGAATCACATACTGGGGGCCAGCAGGTTCAAGACCTAGACTTGGCCACTTGCTCTCTCACTTTGCCTTTCTCCCTTCCTTTCTCTCTATTTTTTCCTCTCTCATGAGCATACATGCCCTACAGAACATTTTAAAAATAATAATAGTAATACTAAATAAAACCAAATAAATAATTCTTTAAAAAATTACATAGTGATACTACGAAATGCTTTAAAGCAAATCTCTACCTTAAGAAAGTGCATCTAAATTAGAATGTATTTCCAATTATTATCACATCTGTAAAATAAAGAAATATGAAATAGACCTGAAGAGCAATGAGAAAAAGTGGCATTTTAAAAGAATTAAATAAATACTGTTTATAAAAATACATGTCTCTCATTAGATACAAAAAGATAATGTGCTGATCAAAAGCTGATTAAATGGATTAAAAATACTTTCATGGGATAGGAAGCATACTTGAAAATAAACCAATAATTGTACCATAACTGAATTATCTACTCATAGAAAGAGATTCCCATGATCTGAAATAAAGACAGGAAAAGCAATTGATAGACAGAAGCTGCATCACTGGACTACAAGGCAGAAACCCATCATCTCCTCATGGCATGACCTCCATTATCAGCCCACCTGTCACTCACACCTACTCGGAAAGCGACTGGTAGCATTCAAAGAAGTTTACAATTATAGGGCCAAGTGGAAGAGTCACATTACATGTAAGTAAATTGCCCATCATTCGACAACGGTAGAAACTTCTCAAGAAATGGATGCAAAGGTCACAAGAAAAGTAATAAAAAACCCACTGACCAAAGATGCCATGAGATATACTATCTATTTTAAGTTATAGCTGGGTGATAGTTTTTCAAGAACTCAGAATGTATTAGAAAATCCACAAACCCCTTTGTTCAGAAGTAAAGGCATCTGGGATCACTAAAATCCTCTCCGGTGTAGGAGAAAAAGCCTAACCTTTTAATAAACTGAACTTAAGATTTTTTTGGATATTTCTACTTATTTATTTATATCTGTTCTCATAAAGATATTTTTTATTTTAACTACTGCTTCTTTCTTTTCTTTTTTTTTTTTTGGAGAGATTTTCACTGTAGGGTGCGTGCGCTCGCCAGACAGACAGAGAGAGACATAGAGACAGAAAGCGAGAAATCACCCCCCAGGGGGGATGGTCATGCCGCAATCCCTTCTCCTCCATTCTCCTCTCGGGATCTTGGGCACGCACGCACATGCGCCCGGCATGAGTTTTAAGCCACCGGGTCCGGGACACAAACCGCGGTCGACTACGTGAGAGTCCAGCGACATAGCCATTACGCTAACTGCTGGTTCCCTACTGCTTATTTCTAATCAATGTTAAGTAGGAACAAAAAGATACCATACTATTAACAATGGGAAGATAATAAATATAGTAACAAAATTAAAATATCAAAAGATTTATATGGTATATTTTATATTTCAACCACTCAATCAGGTTTTGATATTTTTCCAATTTTCTATTCATCCACTAGCTCCTTTATTTGATATAAACTTACTTGGAGATTATAATCTTCACCTATGAATAAAGTAATAAAGTATGGCAGTCAAAATCACAAACTTATTCATGAGGGAAGACCATGTGAAAAAGCCCTGATACTGCATGAAATGAGAGGAATAGCTAGACAACTCCATCTTCTCCAAGGCCCCAAAGGTCTAGCTGTAGTAACCACGTGACTACAACCATGCGAGGGACTCCGAGCCAAAACTACTCAGAGATAACCTCTTTGATTACCTCACCATAGAAACCAGGAGAGTTAATGAAATCACTACTATCTTAAACTACTCAATTTAGGATGATTCATTATGTAGTGATGGAGAATTAGGAAATATTGATGTCAATGTCCGTAGAAGCCAAGGTCACATAGATGTTTTTTTCCTCACAACATTTTCATTGTCTAGTCTGAAAAAAAAATTAATCTATTAAAATGACAACCTAAAACAAGCAGTATGGCAGAGACAAACGCATTAAGCTTAGGGAATCCCAGGATTGCTGGGAGAGGTAATGGGCCTAGCACATTCCTATACAGCCTCACCTGGTGTGATAGAAAGACATTTTCTAGGGTTATGGTTCTAGCCAACAATGATCAGGGATGAAGTAATGGCTCCCCACCGGATAACGCATGTTTGCTTTTGCTTGTCATACAGCACTCCAAGCTCAGCATTTCAGAGAGACAGCCAGCTTTATGCATATACAAGACACCTCTAGGTCAACTCCCTGGTGCACCAATAGGACTAAGAGACCCTGAAAGATACTGTGTCAGCAACATGATGCATGTGCTGGTTACTCTGCCATGAATAACAAAGTCCTTTGTCTCTGACCCAGAAGCACCCTGCCTTCCACCAACACCCATGAAGTAAGTGTTGATAGTCCAGCGTGTTAGTTTGTAAATAGGTTAACATTCTAGACCTTGCACAGTGTTTTGTCAAGGACAAGGCCTCCTATTGCCTTGGAAAGTCAAGGACCAAGTCAGCAGTGATCACAGTTGAACTTACACAGCTTCTCAAGTCTGTGTGGAATAGCACACTCTATTTTCAGGTTGTATTGGCTACCTATTTGATTTATGAGAAATTAAAGCTAACTGATATAAAATGTAATTTTCTGAATGATGTTTTTATGAGAGTAGAAGGTCATGGTTGGAGTTCGTGTCAGTCTAGGGCAACACTTAGATTGCTAGGTTTAAAAAAATAATAAAACAGTTGATTTTTATCTTGTTTAAACAAAAGTTTCAAACAAATGGGCAAAAAAATCAATTTTCTGTTATTATTTATATTGTAAAATATGATTCATCTGCAGCTGGAATCCATCTCTTAGTAATAGAACTCACAGAGGGCCTTCTCCTTGTTCTTTATTTCCTTAACTTCCACCTTCCATTTGAAAAGCATAATCCCTAGTTTGCTTCAGTGGACTGGCAAGTTTTCAATTAGTAATTGACAATTACCATATGCTTTTAAAAGAATGTGGTTGTCGCTTGTGTGTCATAATATGACTCATCAACTTAAATGTAGACTGGGGCAAAACGGTTAAAGACAATTTTATCAAGTAAATTACTTGTGTCTCAAAACATTATGATGATAGCTTCTTGTATCACCACAGGTATTTTATCTAACATAGTTAAAGTTTCTCATGATTAAGATACTATATATAGGGCCAGTGTGTGGTATGGTGTGGTATGGTTGGATCTACAAAGCAGACTCCATGGTTCAAGTCCTGAACCCAGTGACTTGAAAAACATGCCAAGTACATGTGCTTGTGTGTCCAAAAATCTTTAAAGAAGGGAAAAATGGAGAAGAGATTGCAGTGTGAGCATTCTCCATGGGTTGGGTGCTTTCTCACTTTCTCTCTCTCTCTGTGAAGCTTTCTCTCTCTCACTTGCTTTCTCTTTCCAGAAAGTACACACCCCATTTGGCAAGATTTTAAAAGATCTTTTTAAAAAGATATTATATATAAATGCAATGATTGCTATCAATAATTAGACTTAACATTATTGACCTCTATGTGGTTTCTTCTTTGAAATATATACATGAATTCTCAAATACCTTTTTAAAAAATTTGGGATATCATATGGTTCTTAAACAAGTATTATCACATAATCACATGCTAGATGTTAACGTGTTTTAAAGCAGGAAGAGAGGTAAGTGATTTTATAGTACCATTCTGTATTTTACCACTAGTAAGTGATTGCATTTGGTTTCCAAATACCACAGAGAAAATTTATTTATTTATAATTTATTTTTAAATGTATTTAATTAATTTATTTGACAAGAAAGAAAGTGAGAGATCTGCATGAGCACATGTAAGACAGAGAAAGAGAGAGAGGCACGCTCCACAAGGTACAACAGCCTCCTTCCATCAGACCTCCAGCTAGTCAGGATCTAGGGCACATGTATGCTTAGTGTGTTTCAGATCGACCTGGGATCTGAACCCGTTGTCATGCATATTGCTTGCAGCATTGCAGAGGAGCACACTACCACCTGAACCACTGTGGCTGAGCTAGGAAGAGCTAAATTGAAGACACGAGTTTCATAAATACAAACTAAATAATTTTAAATAAGTAGAAAGATATGTTTGCTTATCTCTAGCATATGTTTACTCCATTGGCTTCATGTTATTATTTCTGATTATTTCACTCTCTGAAAAACAGTAGTGACCTTCAAGGTATGAAGAGGAGTGTTAGGAAAAAAAAGAGAATAATGTTTATTTTTTATTTTTATTTTTTGAGAGGTTTTTGCTATAGGGCATGTGCGCTCACTAGAAAGACAGATACAGAGAGACAGAAAGTGAGAAATCACCCCTTGGGGTGATGGCCACACCACAATCTCTTCTCCTCCATTCTCCTCTCCAGATCTTGGGCACACACGCACACGTGCCCAGTGTGGGTTTAAGCTGCTGGGTCTGGGACTCAAACAGTGGACTACATGGGAGTCCAGAAACATAGCCATTGTGCCAATTGCTGTTACCTTATTTTTTATAAAATATTTAATAGAGGTAGATAGAACAATTGATTCACAATATTATACCAGATTATTTAGGTATCCATCTGGGTTTTTTGTTGTTATTGTTGTGTGTTTTTTTGTGTTTTGTTTTTTGTCAGAGAGCACATGTGCTAATGAGAGAAAAAGAAAGACACACACACAGAGAGAGAGAGGGAGGGAGAAAGCGTACCTTTTTTTTTCCCATTTCTGAATATGTGTGTCTCATGTACTTTTTCTGTATCTTATTCTTATGTTTTCTTCATGTATTTTATTATATGTTTTCTACAGATCAGTTCCTCACTTAACTCTGTTTTACAAGTTTAATATACTGCTAAACCTATATAAATTCTTGGGACCAGCAGATTGTATATTATCATTGCTGGACTTCCACACAGTCAACCATGGTTCAAGTCCCATACTTAGCAGTGAAAACACATCAGGCATGTGTGCATGAGTGTCCAAAATCCCAAGAGGAAAATAGAGGAGAAGGAATTCCAGAGTGGTCATCCCCGGGGTGGGGGAGATTTCTTGATTTCTGTCTCTCTCTCTCTCACCAGCGAGTATACACACCCTATGACAAAAATCTTTCTTTAAAAAAAAACCCAAAAACTATATAAATTCTTAATTTCAATAATTTATAGAATTCAAAATTCTATACAATTCTTTATGAATCTCAGTTCCCTCACAAAATTCCTGATGTTATCCTCACTTTTTCTTAAACACATTAATTACAATAATTTTGTTAGTTTATGTCTTATAAATAATATCTCGATTGCCTGTGGATCTCCTTATATTATCTGCATTTTACTATTTTATTGTTTCTTTATTTTTTTAGTTCAGTTCTTTTCACTCACTGGTGAGCACGTGTATCCTATAACAAATTAAAAATAATAATAATAGTAAATAAAATTAAACAAATGATTCCTTAAAAAAGAGATCTGAAAATAGTCTGATAATTTTTACCTATGTGACAATTTTCTTTCTTTGCCTGGATTACCAATAGTTTTTATTTTTTCTTCTTTCATCTTTGAGAAACGATTGCTCTGTTGAAATATGTGTCAGTTTTGTTAAATTCCTTAGAACATAGACCTTTTTAAAAATATTCAGAATCAGTTATTTATTTTTTTAAGAAAAAGTCTTATTTTCCATTTTGTATCTATGCATTCTAAAACTTACTTGCATGCTCTGAATGATTTATTTGAAATGCAATTGTAACAAATATGAACATACCAAGCCTTTCCACTATGACAGTGATTTGATTTTATTAGCTTATCTTCTCTTTATTGTTCTTTCAAACTATATAGTCCAAATTCTTTCTGACATTGAAATTTTCCCTAATGACTGTGTGAGAATTGTCATTCCTTGTATCTTATTTTCTCCTCCAAGTTAAGTGTGCCCTGGAATGGAGAGTGAGAGGAGGTGGAAATCTCAACTGAGAAGATAAAGCTGCCATTTATTTAAGAATATAGCAGTTGAACATTGCTCAGAGGAAGCTGGTTCCCATATAGCTAACCAGAGTTTTGAGTCACAGTTCATTCTCTCTCTCTGGTGCATGTGTACATGCTCTCTGGCAAAAGAGAAAGAGAGAGAGAGAGAAGGAAAGAAGAAAGGAAGGAAGGAATGAAGGAAGCGAAAGAACAAAGTGAGAAAGAAAGGAAGGAAAGAAAGAAGAAAGAAAGTGAAGGAGGAAGCAGAAAGAAGAAGGGAGAAAAAATGGAAAAAAAGACAGTAGGGTTATACCTTTTTTTTTTTTTTCTGAGATATTTAAAAATGTATGTGCTGAAGTTCATTCCTATCAGTGTCAGGGGCAGAGAAGAAGACCAATTTTCATGTGATATCAATTATTTATCCGGTTTAAGAATAGCCCTGAAGGATTTACTTTGTTCTGTGAGAGTGATTTCCTTCCTTTGCCTTCCCCAGCCTGTCTACTTATTCCCTGAAGCTGTTCCTACTAGTTCTTAACTTTAACAGGAAAATAAATTATATGCTTCTCCCTGGATTTGGAGATACTTAAATGGATCCACAGGATATTGTGAACTCAACCCTGTGGTACCAAGGAGTGGAGTATCAGGCTTCTCTCATACTCAAGAACCTGCTACCGTTCTGACATTCCATGCTTAAAAGAGTGTGCTTTCTCCTTTCTCAGTTTAGCACTTCTTTTATCTTTATCTTACTACACTTAGTTTATTTCATTGAACATTAGGAAAGTCAAATTCCACTATTTCAAACAGCAATTTAAACCTAAATTTTCAAACTTTGTCATTATTTATTCCAACCTGTTTTTCATGTACCAATCTATAGGTACCACTGTCCTTCTCATACCCTGGAATTCTTTTTGATTCCTTGTTCTTACTCTTCTGCTACATTGAAACAGGCATCAAGATACTTCAATTCTATGCTTGAAAATACCTTGACAGCTCTTCATATATTTTGCCTCTGAATTACATGCTTTCAGTTCAACCCTACATTCTCTCTATAATGGACTATTGAGCAAGCCACCTAACTAGAATTTCAACCACTAATCCTCTGACCTTCTACAGTAATGAAGAAATAAGCCTTTATTGATACCCACTATGCAAAACACATTTTATTTATCTCTTTAATCCTCATATATTTTATGACTTTCATGTTATTAACACACATTTCCCAAATTACACAGCTAATCAGGGACAGAACCAGGAGTTGAGCCCCTATGTGGCAGACTCCATTTCTATTCCCATTTTGCTACTCTAAATGTTTTTCCATTTCTTCATACAGTATCTAAGCTAGTGTGTGTGCATGTGTGTGTGTGTGTGTGTGTGTGTGTGTGTGTGCGCATACTTTCCATTTTCAAATAGGTAAGATTATATCAATACATTATAAAAATCTACATCTAACAAACATTAAGGGAATGTTTTAAAAGCAGCTTTCCCTGTAAGATAATACATCAATAGGAAAGTAATCTTGCCATATATGCTTCCTGATTTTATAATCAAAAGCTAGCGACAGTAATTTGTATTAGATCATGACCAAGGAAGTAACTGTATTTACTCATTAGAAATCTATTAATTTTGAGAAGCCCTGATAAATTGGGAAGAAAAATAAAGTAAAAAGAAATGATGTGTTCTCCTACAACAGAATTGCCATTGAGAATCAAATTAATGAGATGTGTAAAGGTCATATTCCCAGAACATTTCTTCTTAATTACGTAATAAATTCATCTACCAATAAGATGGGGTATTTATTTATTTATTTTTGTTTATTTATTTACTTATTTTTTAGAGTTTTTTGCTATAGGGCACATGTGCTCACCAAAGAGACAGATAGAAATGGAGAAATCCCTGCCCATCTCCCCAGGGGAACGGCCATGACAAAATCCCTTCTTGTCGGTTCTCTCAGGATTTTGGACATACACATACACATCCAGCATGAGTTTCAAGCTGCTGGGTCCGGAACTTAAATTGTTGTTGATCATGTCCAGCATCTTAACCACTATGGCATTTGCTGGTCCCAAAGTGGAGCTGTTTTTTAATTATACATTTTTAAGGAAGTTTGAAGTATTTTAGAATTTTTGTCATCTATTTTATTCAATAGGATTGCTTTTGTAGTAGTAGAGCTATAATTTCCTACTTATATTGTGTGTGTTTTCTAGCTGCCTACCAGCATAGGATTTTCTAGTTTATCATAATTTAAGTTTTTCTTCTTTCAAAATTATAAAACTATTTCAACCAGAGTTGGGTCCCAATGTGTAGAAACAATATGGTACCTATTTTACTAGGTATATTAAATAATTTTGGAACCAGCAAATGGCATAATGGTACATTGCTAGACTCCCATATAATCAACCACGGTTTGAGTCCTGGACCCGGTGGCTTAAAACTTACTCTGGGTGCCAGCAGGTAGAATGGTGGTAAAGGGCACTGGACTCCCACATGGCTAACTGTGGTTTGAGTCCTGGACCTGGAAACTTGCTTTCACACTTTCTCTCTCTTTTTATCATTTTGTCCCTCTCTGATCAAATTAAAATAAGTAAACTAATTAATTAAGTTAAATAAAATAATTCTTTAAATAAATAAATAAACAAAATTCATGCCAGTCAATGTGCATGAGTACCTAAAGTTCTGAGAGAACAGAGGAGGAGGGATTGCAGTGTGGCCATCTTCCCCGAGGGCTAATTTCTCACTTTCTTTCTCTCTGTCTCTCTTTGTCTCATGCACCCTATAACAAAAATCTCTCTCTTAAAAAAATAAATAAACAGTAGTTACTTCTTGCTCTTTAAAGAGCTATAATGTTCTCTGAAGACAGATATTATGATTAACTTCTGAATGTTTTGTGGTAATACTACAGCCAACTTTTATGTATGAGGGAACTTTTAAAATTTTATGAAAAAAATGGAATTAAAGTAGGAGTTTACTTTGGTGCTAATTTTTTAAAAAAATGGTACATAGCTTTTTAATAATATACATTGTCCATGAGTTTTTTGAGGATGCCCTCATAGATACTGGATTTTCTGTATCAAATTGTTACTATCCAAATATTATAAGGGATCGTTAGCAAATAGCTAGTAAAGAAAGTAAAAACAAATTAGTTTTACTCAGCACCTATTATATGACAGGCATGTTAAGCCTATTTATTTTATACTCTCATTAAATCCTATTAGAAAAAAAACTATAAAGTCACATGTCATAGATGGTGCTGTTGAAGCTCAGAGTATTAGGAAAGCTTCTAAATGATGGAACAGGGATTACAACTTAATTGTGAAGGAGTCCAAAGTACATGCTGTGGCTACCATTTAGTCTCATGTTCACATGTTATAAATAAACCTTCATTCTTCCATTGGGCCTTCACCACCCATAAATGAACCAGCGGTATGCTAAGTTACAGATCACATAAAAAATACAGGAGGACAGACAAAGACATGCAAATACACTATTCGCACAATACGTTTATCCATTCAACATGTTTTCTGTCTACCTCATAGTTAGCTTTGGCTAACTATGAATAATTGTTCCTTACTTTAAATTAGAGCCAGTTCACTAACCTTGAAGTGATATTTATTGAATCTCAAGCAACCAAAGTTAGATAATGGGCGGCTCACGATAATAAAAGTATTTCCAAGCAGCTGCTTTACGGTGGGCAGAAGAAATCAAATAAATATATACTGATTCATGACATGAAGCAATGAAGCATTGCTGCTGACTGCTAGAAATTGACAACAATCAATCAATGTGACATGGAGCAATTAAAAACAAGGTAGCTATAATTGAACAAATGTGTCAACCAGTTTAATAAGTGAAGGGGCAGAATCACAAATAGTGACAAGATTTAAAAACACTGGATCTATCCATTAATCAAAGGGCAGACTTCATAACTATAGTCTGTAATAAGCCTTTCAAGTAATGTCTTTTTTTATTGTCCAAGTATCATCGAGGTACAAAAAGTATGGCTATAAGTAGAGTCATGCATATTTAGTGTGCAGTATTTTATGAGTTTAACCTTCATTCTTTTAAAAGAACATTAAAAGCAAGGGTGTTAGTGTGTGAAAACTTGCAAACAATTTTATGTAACATTCATATAGCATGGAAAATTCAATCTCTTGAGAACACAGAATGTTTCTTGTAAAACAGGACATTTTCAATCACAGTAGTTGTGAAAATTAGAAAAAGTGTGTGGTGATGCATTTACATGAAAGGCCTATATGTCTTAGCATTGTGCTAATTTTATGTTAGTTTATGAGAGAGTTTGAAAATACATAAAGATAGAATTTTAGCAAAAAAAGCATTTGTAGACTATTTCATGCTTTTTCTGAGTGTTGCTCTGACCATGAAAGTAAAAGGGTACAAAGATTCAGTTATGTATGATTAATATGCCTAGATTAAATCAAATATACAGCATGAGGACTACAATTAATAATATTGTATGATATACTAGAAATCTACTAAAATAATAGATTTTTTTTCACATGTTCAAAAATAACTATATGAGATGATAGTACGTTAACGTACTTCACTGTATTAATCATTTCAGTATGTATTTTATATATATGATGTACTATTGATATATATATGTATATATCTCTCAAAATATTACGTTGTATATCTTAAACATGAATAATACAAATAAGCAAAAAATAACTTAAGACTGAACTTCAGTATAAAACAGAAATTTTATCTATTTCTCAATAACCACTTACATAGCTTTATGATATTCACCTTTAAGAATTTTATACATTTGGGAACCAGCAGTTAGCGTAATGGCTATGTTGCTGGACTCTCACGTAGTCGACCGCGGTTCGCGTCCTGGACTCGGTGGCTTAGAACTCACGCCAGGCGTGTGTGTGTGTGCCCAAGATCCTGAGAGGAGAATGGAGGAGAAGGGATTGCGGCGTGACCATCCCCCCAGGGCGTGATTTCTCGCTTTCTGTCTCTATGTCTCTCTCTGTCTGTCTTGCGAGCGCACGCACACTATTTTATACATTTAAAACAGGATGATGTGGGGCCAGCAGGTGGTATAAAAGCTAAAGCAGCTAGGTTCCACATGGCTGGCTGTGTGGTTCAAGTCCCAAACCCAGTGACTTGAAAAATATGCCAGGCGTATGTGCATGTATGTACAAAATCCCGAGATGAGAACAGAGGAAAAGGGACCGCAGTGTGACTATTCTACCAAGGAGTGATTTCTCACTTTCTCTGTCTATCTCTCTCTGATAAGCACACACTCCCTATAACAAAACAAAAGTAAAAAAACAAACAAACAAACAAAAAAACAGGATTATGTGAAGCACATCAATCAGTCATATTAGTTTTATGGCTCTTATTACGGTAATGAATAATAATGAAGAGGAAGATTAATGTTAGTCCATGTCACTTAATTAGTTGATCCATAGAAGAGAAGAAAAATGTAGGAATTTTTTTTATCCAAATCAATATTTTCAAACCTTGATTTATGTTATGTATAAGCTAGAAGATAGAGACATATTTATATGCTTTTATTATTTGTAGTGATAACCTTGTTGATTCACTATGAAGATGCTTAGCTAGATTATTCTGAGTGTACTTTTGGACAATAGAATGGATATAGTTGCAAAGAAACAAAATGGTCTTAGTGAGTGAGTGTTGGGAATAAAATAAATCCTTAGGAAAAAATAGATTAAAGTAAGATATAGTCAATACTTCCTGAATATATCTACAGCCCATTCTACTTCTCTGTATAATAATTGGGTTGATTACAAATATTTGAAACTCTTTTTTATTTTTTAAATTGGTCACAGGGTGCATGCATTCACCAGAGAGAGGAGAGAGAGAAAGTGAGAAAGCACCCCTCAGGGAGGTTGGCCACACCACAATTCCTTCTTCTCTACTCTCCTTTTGGGATTTGGGGCACACATGCACGTGCACCTGGTATGTAAGAAGTCATACACCCCCCCCCCAGGGGGATGACCATGCTGCAATCCCTTCTCTTCCATTCTCCTCTTTAGACTTTGGGCAAGCACACACATGCACCTGGAGTGTTTTTCAAGCCACTGGGTCTAGGACTCGAACCAAATAGCCATGTGTGATCCAGACACCTTAAACCCCATGCCCCCTGGATAACCCTGAAATACTTTTATGTAGTAAAACAGACATGTAGGTTTGAAATGAGCATGTGCAAATTTTATTCTTGAAGAGAATGGGAAACAAATTGTTATCTTCATCCTTCGTTGAAGCAGTGAAAGAGCTAATGGTGAACCATATTGCAACATAGTGCAAAGTAACCCTTAGAATTATATAATTTTCCTAAAAGACGGGAGTTAAAGATATTACTCAAATTGGATAGCTCAAGTCATGCAGCCCCAAAGAACTAGTACTGTATCTTGGAGAGATGCAAAATACTTCCAATGGCTTTTTTGAAAGCAGTTGAATTGGTAGACAAAAATTTATTCCCAATTATAAAGTTAGCAAAAGTCAAAAGACCAAACTGGAAATAAATTTTTTAAAACATTAAAAGGCCTATATTTCCTTCCTATATCTTGATGTAGTTTCCTAAGATGAGAAAAAGAAAATAGAATACTCTCTGTTTTTATGCCTTTCTCTCTCTCTCCCCTCTGTCTCTCCCTCTCTACACACACATGCTTTTCAGTTATTTATATTCCACTTGGTATATTTACCACAAGATATTAGAAAAATAAATACATTTTATTAATCTTAAAAGGGTATTGACTTTAAATCTTGCTTAATCTATATAGCCTCTTTACTATTAAAGGTTAAATATCTGATGAATTTGAAGGCTGGTAATTTGCATATGTTAGGCAATTATTGTTATTGATAAAATTTTAAAAGTTTTCTAATCAATTTTTAGACCCCAACTGAAAGCAACTAAACTTTATTCATCTTACCTTCCTCTTCCTATATTCACTGCACAAATGCTCAGTTTGCACTTTTATTTTTCCTATGTTTCTATGTATTTTTAAATTCTAGCCACTGGAGTGACAGAGAGAGAGGTTGAGAGACTTTCCTTTAAATCATATAAAGACCATGTCAAAAGGTCATCAAGAATGGAAAATGCAGGCACATTCTGAAATATTGAGCACTGTACTGCTATCAAGTTCTGATAGACACATCAGAAAATATTTCATAAATGCAAATGGCATTCCAGAACAAAAGACTGTCACTTCTTTCTTTGAAAAATAACTGTCTAGCTTATCTGTCTTTCCTCACAGTGACAATGCCTCCGTAAAAGCAAAAGGTACACAATATGGATTGAAAGGCACATTTCATGTTTATGCAAAAGAAAAAAAATGAGTTTATAAGAAATGAATATAGTGATGTAAATGAGCAGAAAAGTCTATATGCCATATGAAGCTCTCAGAAATATCAAGTGAACTAAATATTTCCAAGTTTTCCTAAGATTAGAAGCTCCTATCTAGTAGCAACAATATATCATTGGTTTTGAAAATACTATGATTTTGTTTTTAAATAACAACCACAATACCTTCTTTTGCTGATCCTTTGCCCAATTATTTGTTCTGGTAAATACAGGAGATGTAGGATTTTTATCCAACCTAGGGCAATGAAAGGGTATGGGACACATTTTACCCAGGAAAAAAAGAATCTCAGATTCCTTTTTTTTTTTTTTTTAATTAATTAATTTATTTTTTTGGAGAGATTTTCACTGTAGGGCGCGTGCACTCGCCAGACAGACAGAGAGAGACATAGAGACAGAAAGCGAGAAATCACCCCCCAGGGGGGATGGTCACGCCGCAATCCCTTCTCCTCCATTCTCCTCTCGGGATCTTGGGCATGCACGCACACGCGCCCAGCGTGAGTTTTAAGCCACCGGGTCCGGGACACGAACCGCGGTCGACTACGTGGGAGTCCAGCGACATAGCCATTACGCTAACTGCTAGTTCCCTCAGATTCTTATAATTAATGTGAACTCTGTGAGGGATAGTCATAAAAATGTAAATGACTTTCAATGGTCAAAAACGATAAATTTGGGACCAGTAGATGGTGTAGAAGTTACATGGCTGGATTCCCACATGGTCAACCACAGTTCGAGTCTGGACCTGCTGACCTGAATATCGTGCTGGGTGTGGTTGAATACATGCCCAAGATCCTGGGAAGAGAATGGAGGAGAAGGAATTGCCATGTGGCCATCCACCCTGGGGGGTAATTTCTTACTTTGTCTCTCACTGTCTCTGTCTCTCCCTCTCTCTGGAGAGCACAAGTGCCCTAAGGCAAAAACCTCTTTAAAAAAATGACAAATTTACCTAATGTATTTAGAATGGTGTATGTATGAATATCCCAACTAAAGAAACGTTTATTGATTATGTAATATTTGTCAGGCAATATTCTACGAGCTTTTCAAAGTAAAAGGATATATTCAAAGGTTCTTTAAAGAGTTCGTGGAAAAATGCATATTGTGAAAAATTATGCATGAATTTCAAAACATTTTGCACCAAAATAAACTTGGTCTATAATTCCATTTTTCCACAAAATTTCTGAAGTCCTCTCATATAAACATACTGCATCTTCCCAGTGGTTATGAAATTATTATCTAATAGAAAATATAGGACATATACACAACTAACACTAAAGCAGATCCAATGATCAATGGTATACCTAAGAGACATAAACTCTCTGGATACTTAGAAGAGAAAGTGACTTATATTCTCATAATAGTAAAAAATAATTTTCATTGCATCAGTAAGAATTTGTTCAATAGGTTGTTTATATGCAGATTCAGAAATCTTACAAAGAAAAGACAGTAACATAAAAGAAATGGCAAGCTAGAACAAAGCTTTTGATAATGCTTAATATCTCTATCTTGCTGGCTCATCTATTTTCTCAGTCCCTCTGAAACCTTGGGTATGGGACTTTGTCTAGTCTTGACAATGGTTCTCTCTTTACTAACTTGAGACCTTTCTTGGCACAGTTCACTAAGCTCTTTACCTCAAGGGAAAGTGAAGGAGTCTTTCACCATGAAAGAACACAAACCTCC
The DNA here is from genome assembly GCF_000334495.1 of Tupaia belangeri chinensis. Lineage (NCBI taxonomy): Eukaryota > Metazoa > Chordata > Mammalia > Scandentia > Tupaiidae > Tupaia > Tupaia belangeri. The sequence goes on along the minus strand of NW_006159867.1, from coordinate 2,467,170 downwards.
TGGTACCTCAGAAACTACACATATAAATGAACGAAATGCATAAAGTCTAATCTCCTCGAAAGACACAGTATATCATTTCGGAACCTGTGTAATTAGTTCTCTGTACTATTGTGCTATTTTATGACAATTTTATTGTCTTGAGATATAT
>NW_006159867.1:2411966-2466916 GCF_000334495.1 Tupaia belangeri chinensis | reverse complement strand
AAGTGCTGTAGGAGTTATAAGTTGGATTCCTTTAAACTAATAACATTGACTGAAGTTCCATAGCTGCCTGACCTTCAGTCTCTTCCATTTACTACCTTTCATTGCATGCACATGCGCCTATGCAAGTTGCTTGAGCTACCTGATGCTAGAAAATGCTAATACTTGATTTCTTTGAGATTTCAAAATAATCAAATTTTCCTAAATAAAAGCAGTAAGAACTGACTATCAAAGATTGTGGAAAAAAATACTTATTAAATAAAAGGAAACTTAGATAAAAATATTACAATAATGTTAACAGATGCTCAAGTTAACACAAAATTTATTAACGTAAGGACATTTTATAATATTTCCAAAAGATTGACTTTTATTATGCATCTCTTCATGTAATACTATCACATATGCTGCCCCTAAAATACCAGAAAAGACCAAGCAAGCCTGGTATCTATAATAGCAAAAATAAAAAAAAAAAATCAATGTTTCCTTACAGTTGGTTATTTCATATGTCCAGGCACTGTTATCTGCCATTATGTGTGGGAAATTGAGGGGAACGTGCTTTTTGGAAGAAAATAAAAAGATTTCTCCAAGACTTATAGAATTATGAGTCTAGAGCCTGAATTTTAATCTGGAAATACTTTTCCAGATATTTCAAGAAAAAAGACAGAATATTTGCTTTTTTTTTTTCCCAAGTTTATTTACTTCTTCCATGAGCAAGAGAGACAAACAGAGTCTGTATCAGCAGCCTGGCCTTTTTTTTCCCCTTGTCAGAGAGTGCATACACTTGCCAGAGAGAGAGAGAAAGAAACCGAGAGAGAACGTCCATCCTGTCACACACATAGGCCCAGTGTGATTTCCACGACACCTGGGCTGGGATTTGAACTGTGGTTGGTTATGTAGGATGTAGCTCCCATATCTATTAGACTATGGGACTTGTATTCCAATTTGCTCTTGATGCCATGGTCGACTTCTAGCCTCAGGTAGTCCTGGATCACGGCATAGGTGCACCTGTGTACTCAGGGAGGTCTCCAGACATGAACAAGGAACTTTCCCGAGTGGCTCTGCCTTGCAGAGCACCATGTTTTACTTCTGTCTGGCCCCAGACTATTTTTTCTTTTTTATATTATGATCCTTAGATAAGATTATATAGCACATCCGAAGCTCGTCATATGGTTGATGAGGGTAAGCTGCTGAATATTTTGTTTATTCATTTACAGAACAAACATTTTCCTGCTAGGTACTGGGTACTCTGAGCAAGCATCCTGCATTCTAGAAGGAAAGGCAAACAGTTAACACATAACTCCAGAGTATTATCCTGCTGGGCACCATGGAGAAAGGGGAAGCAGCAAGGTGAAGGACGGTGAGTGACAGTACGATGCCTTTCATACAGTCATCAGGGTAGACCACCCTCAGGTAGTGGCATTGAGAGGTACTAAGGGAGTGAATGGAAAGAGCATCTTGAAAAATAGCCTAGAAGTGAAAAACGATTTGGTACTCTGAGGTTGTGGATTTCTTACCAAGTTCTTTATAAGAGGCAAAAGAAAATCAAGTTACTAAAGCTCTATTCAGGCATAGCTGGTAAGCAGCGAAGAAGTACAGCAGCTGCTTGTCTAATTTTTACAGGTACAAGTTAAGGGATTTATTTATTTTGCATAGCCAGATAGACAAATTAGAGATCCATGTATGTAAAAGAAAGACCCGGCTTGGGCCCAGCAGTTAGCGTAATAGCTATGTCGCTGGACTCCCATGTAGTCGACCGCGGTTTGAGTCCCGGACCTGGTGGCTTAAACTCACGCGTGTGCGTGTGTGCCCAAGATCACGAGAGGAGAATAGAGGAGAAGGGATTGCGGCGTGGCCATCCCCCCTGGGGGGTAATTTCTCGCTTTCTGTCTCTATGTCTCTCTCTGTCTGTCTGGCGAGCGCACATACCCTATAGCGAAAACCTCTCAAAAAAAAAAAAAAAAAAGACCCTGCTCAAAAAACCTTCCAGTGTTCACTTGGTTCTAACAGCAGTTTGTTTGTTTTAGCTGTTTTTGCCTCAAACATCACTGCAACAATGACCAAACTGCCTTCTTCTCTTCTAGTCCCTTGGTGTCCAATGAACTGTGTTCTTCTGGACTAATAACTTGGTTCTCCTGACTTCCCGCTGTATTGGCATTCTCTCTGGCAAACCCCAAGCAGCCCAGAGGTTGTGACTCCGTATCCAAGTCTGTGCAGGAACCGACACATTTACCAAGGCTTTTCCTTGCTTTGCTTCCCTTCCAGTTTCAGATACTTAGCTCTAAAAATTAGCACAAAAATTTGGTCCATGGGAAAAGAAGGCCCATGCCTTCCTCTTTGTTACAAATTAGTCCTGTTTCCTTGTATGTGCAGGTTTTCAGAGGTTGGATTAATTCCTTATACTTTGTTCTACTGTTCACTGCAGCTCCATCTTTTCACAATATGGTCCACAGCTGTACATCTCTACTCAGTGTCTCCTCTTCTCATCACTCATCTGTGTTCCAATAAGCCTTGGAGCTATTAACTGATTTCATTTCATGTTCCTTTCTTAGAGAGTGTCTTCTGTGGAGAAAAACATTTCTCATTTCCACTGTTGAGAGTACCATGTTTAAGTACTGTTTAGGTACCATGTCATACAGGAGCGTGCCAAAGTCCAACCAGCTAAGCTGACCTAGAATGAACTATCTGGAGACAATCTATGAACCAAATTTAGTAAAACCACTAATGTCAATGATATAATAAAATTTTCATATAATTATGTTCTCTCCAAAGCAATAATATGAAGAATTAGAAGTTAAATATACTGTAATTATATTCAAAGCAAATTCAAAATGTGACTGTTTTTCATTGAAATATGTAACATAACTAAGTCAAAAATTTTAATATTTTTAAAATTCACTTTATTCTAAAGTGTCTTTAAAACCTGTTACAATGAAAATAGCAAATTATAATTAATGACTATTATATTACCCATCTGTTCTTGCATGTTGTCTACTTTTTCCATTATATCCCTTAACATATTAATCATATTTATTTTAAATTACTTGTCTAATGCTTATCTCAGCTCTTTAGACTGTTTTTCCTTACATTTTAGCTTGTCTAGTAAACCTTTTTTTTTTTAGTAAGTTCTTTAAAAAAAAATTGTATAGTTTATCAAGCATAAGGAACTAAGTAAAGCAGGCCTTTAGTGTGACATTTTATGGTATTCTGACTAGGTCTCGGCCTGTGTTTAATGTTTACCATAACAATGGGTGTTCCATTTCTCTAGAGTCTTTGTTCTTATTGCCCCTAGTCTTTTGAGTTTTGCTAGGAACTCCTCTTTTAGTGCAATTTGTGGTTACACTGAAGCTCTGTTGATATGGTGGTGAGGCAAGTGGGAAGGAAAATACTTTTTTTTGAGAGAGAGATTTTTACTGTAGGATGCATGCGTTCACTAGAGAGACAGAGACAGGGAAACAGAAATTGAGAGATCACCCCCCTAGGGGATGGCCATGCCTCAATCTCTTCTCCATTCTTCTCTTGGGATTTTGGGCACTTGAGCACAAGTGCAAGGAGTGAGTTTTAAGTTATTAGGTCTCGGACCGGAACAGTTGTCTGTCACATGGGAGTCCAGCGCCACCTGCTGGCCATCAGGGAAAGTACTTTATAATCAAACGTTTAACTCAAGTTTTTTAGAAGGCCTGTTACAAGTATTTTTTAGCTGCCAAATGCAACAAAAGGTAATAGAACTGGTGTTGGCTATTTTAGGGCAAATGACCTCCTTCAGATCCCTAAGACTCTGGTAAAAGTTTTTTTTCCTACAAAATAAACATTTGTTATGGAGAAAATGTGCCATGTTTTAAAATAGTTATTTTCCCCGTTCCTCCCAACAACATGGGGAAAATATGTCTTAGCTCTTCACCATGAGAACCTGGTATGGTCCCTGGAAGATAAACCCCACAGAAGTTCAGCCTCCCCCAACACTCCCACAGCAAGACTACAGTTCTCAGGAGTTTCTCCTTTTTATTCCAGTCTGCACTCATTGTCCTACCCCTGGAGCAACTCATCAAAATTACTACATAAGTTTTCCTCACTCTCTCAGCTTCTGCTTCATGTAAACTGATCTTAGCTCCTCTTGGAAGTACCCATCTCTCTAGTTTCCACAATGCTGGTTTCCCACTGTGACCTGAACGATCCAACAGATGCAAGAAAAGTCATTGGTTTTTGGTTTGTTGAATTTTTCTCTTGTTCTGCAGCTGGGATTGATGACTTCCAACCTCTGTACATGTTTAAAGAAAGTGGAAGTCTGGTAATTTTTCAAAGTATTTGTATATGTGTGTATATGTGGGAATGTGTAAGAAATCAGCATATGTTAAGTATAAGGCCCAGGGCAGGGCCCCCTGCTCAGATCTAAGGATGTTACTGATCATGAGAAATAAAAATATTTTTTCTGTTAACTCAAGAGATATCCTTAAATATTTGTGTAAAATATGGATCCTGTGAGGGAAAGAAGCAACTACCACGCTCAAGATTATTTGGGAGCAGGGAGTACGTACTCAGAATGGGGGTTATGGATAAAATGTTAGTTTTCAGAGTTCTGAAATATCAATGAACACTGTAGAAAAGAGTTAAGGAGCCAGACCTGTAGCCTAGTGGCTAGAGGAGCAATGTCCCACATAGTTGACAGAGGTTTGAATGCTGGCCCCAGTAACTTAAAGAACATATAAATATGTGCATGCTGGCCCCAAATCCAGAATGGAAAAATGGAGACAGGACTGTGGTATGACCATGCCCCATAGTGAGATACTTTATCCCTCCACCCCCTCTGCCCATCTCTCTCTATTGCTCTGGAGGATGCACACACTCTCTGGCAATTAAAAAAAAAATCTTTTACAGGGAAAAGTGAGAGGAAATGAGAGACAGAAATGGCAACACTAAAGCTCCACTGTTTTACTGTCTTACAGAGTACAACTACTAGTTGTAGGCAATTTGAGATAAAACTCCCATAATGGGCCTTTCAGTTATACAAAGGTCAAAAAAAAAAAAAAAAGCATGATTTAGTTAAAACTGAGAGGTTTAGAGACACAAAAATTTCAAATAAATGGAAAATTCTTGCTTTGAGGGAAAGTGAGGCATAACAGGAAAACCAGAAAAAGAAATTTGAATTTGTATTATAGAAACTTGATGTAGGATTAGAGGTAAGAGGCATTGGTGGAAGAGATGGCACAATATGTATTCGAAATGTGGCCACTCGACTGTGATTCTCCCACTTAGATGAGAGGGCTAATGTCTAGAGGTTGACAGAGATTCTAGGCCAGTAAAGCTTATGGAGTCTTATGCATATACCAGATTATAATTTACCTGTTTATGAATATTGAATATTTAGGTTGTTGCCCAGACTTTACTCTAACAAACTACGTATTGATAAAGAGACTGTATATATAAATTTGTGTTTCTACTACCCCATTGCTTGAATTACCACCTGGGATCAATGGCAGTATTGGATTCCCATGGAAGCAAGAACTCTATTGTATTATTGTTTCATTATGTATTGTGACATAACAGTGGTGGAAATGGGGCACATGGTGGGTGTGGTGTGCTTGGGTCATCTTGGACCAACATTCTCTCCAACTCCTGGTCTATGGCAGGATTGCCTTTTACTAGGTCCCTGGTGCTGGCAAAGTTGGGGACTGCTGACTTAAACTATGTTCCCAGTTTGTTACTTTTCTTAGATTTTGGTATTCATATATTTTTAAATACCACCATATTATATTTGTAGCATGTCAAATCTATTAATCACTTTCATTCTCAACTTATTTTTTTTGGTTGGTGTGTAGAAAATTCTCTTATATTAAAAGTTTAAAATATCCATGTATATTTCGAACGATTTTGTCTCTTCATGTTATGTATGTTATGTCAGTTCTTCTGTAAGTTGTCTGTGTTGATGATATCAAGTAGAAATTTGAATTTATTTTTTTCCTCAAAATTACTCAAGGTCAAAGTCACCTGAGGAATATTTAATTTACTGCGATTGTTTGAAAATCACCTTTGTAAATAATGATATTTTAAATACCTGTTCAGTAAGTAAACTTTTGACCCCTTATGATCCAATCTCAATGTTGTTTCAAAGATACTGCAATCAAAACCAGAAACCTTGATGAGCAATGTAAAGCTTTACTCTAAAGTTCCTCGTGAAGACTTTCCCCCTCTCCCCATGAAATCTGATTTAACAACCTATTTACTCAATTCTCTCATTCTCTAAATGGTTTCCCTCAAGGCAAATCCTAAAATATCTCTTCCATATTTTCCATCATTCTCTAATCTTTATCCCCACCAACACCCTTAGGCTTCTTTTCAGAACATCACTCATCTGCTAATGTCAGGTTCTAGACATTCAATCTTCTTTCTCTGTATGTCCAAGAAGCATGCAGAGTCTACTAGAAAATATAAAACATTATTTGTGCTCGTAAATTGTCTCCTAAAAATGTCATATATAATAAGTGTATTTGCTTTGCTGTATATAATAGCTAAAATTGTTTTTGAGATTTCTACTTGTTTCCACTAATTTACTATACCTGTAGAATTTTATAGTTTTACATCTTTACAATTATTTGCTAAGGTCTTATTACTCTATTATTTAAATAGCTTCGCATTATTTTTTGTCTAGATGAATTTTGAAAATTTTTGTCTGAGTTTAACAAATATTCACTTGGAGTTTAAGAAAAATTATATTAATGTAACACACAAAGTTAAGAAAATAAACTTTTATAATAATTTCAATTCAATACTTGACCATAATGTAGCATTTTATAGATTTGAATTTTATTTTGTTCACAAACATAAAACTTATAGAAAAGCTAAAAACTAACAAAGATAAAAAGTAGATAATTCTGCACATTTGTCATTGACATTTTTATAATTTCTAATAGAATGTGATGAAATAATTTTTTTCATGGCTTATTAAGAAGAATTTTCTGCATTTAGTCATATATACTGCTATTATTTTATTTAGGCAATAAAGTTATTATTATTTTTAAATAACTCTGGCTCAGTAAAATAAAATAATCAAAGTTTCTCAAAATGAACCTCCCCAAAATTTTGTAGAAACATTTTCAGATCTTACTACAGAAATCATCAAATAGCAGAAAACAGAGGAAATCCTTATTGGGGTAAGTATGATATTTCTACACATAAAATACTTAAGAAAAGGATTTGAGTGCGTTTTACTTGAAGATCAATTATCCTGGGACAGAAGGTTAAGTGTAGGTAAATCAAAAGATGACTGTACATCAGATAAATGCTAACTGTCGCTTTGTCAGTAATTGTCTCATGATATATTAATTGCTAAATAATTTTGATATATTAATTGTTAAATATTTTTAATCCTTTGGCTTTCTAAATAAATCATATTATCTTGAGTAGCATTTTTCTCTTATATGAATTTTTTTTAACTTTTTTCTGTTATATTGACTTATATTGTCAAAATCTTACTGAACAAAACTAAATAGTTGTGGTAATAGGTACAGGTTATTTTATCCAAGAATCTATTAAGTTTATCTTTTGTTAGGTCTAAGAGATGCCATACTGATCAAGCCCTAAGGAAATGTACATTTTAGTAAGAAAGACAGACAAGAAATAATGATGTAAATAAACAATATAATTGCAGATTGGAAAAGTGTTGTAAAGGTAGAGTTACCAGATAAAATAAAGAAAGCCCAGTAAATCCATATTTCAGATGGGCCAACAAGTGGCATGGTGGTTGAGGTACTGGTCTTTTTTCCTCTCTGTCTCCTTCTCTATGACAGGAATTGCTAGCTCTTTCCTTTTTCATAATGATAGAATTTAGGTAGGCATATGACTCACTAGAATAAAAAGTACATTCCCCAGTATTCTCTGCAGGTAGGTCTATTAAGGTGTTTAAGGTCTGGTCTAATTGGTGTTTAAGTAGAAATTTTGTGGCATTCCTGAGAAATTTCCTGAAGTAATATTTAAGACACATTGTTCCCTCTTCTCCCTTTTCTTGTTCCTGCTATTTGGAACTCACCATCTTGGCCCATGAGTCCTAGTGCCACACAGAGATGTTGGAACAGAGAGCTGGGAGGAACTTGGGCTTCTGAGTGTGTTGTAAAATAAAGTCTACATCAGTTCTAGATTGTCTACATTCAGACTTTAAGAGGTGGAGAAAAAAGAAAATCTATTATGTTTAAAGCACTGTTATTTTTGTTCTCTGTATTTTGTTCTCTGTAATTTATGAATGAATCCCAACTCATACACTCCTCTCATTTGTCTCCACTTTAATTTTGCTTTTCATTTCCATTTTCCAACTCTGCTGCTCACTGCTCACTGTTTTTTTCTCTAACAAAGCATAATTGTACTCTATTACTTTTTTCTTACAAATTATTTTGTTGTGGTAAAACACATTTACTCTTTGAGACCATTTTTAAACCTGAAGTTCAGTGGCTTTAAGTTCATTTACACTGCTGATAAGTATTTTCATCTTACAAAACTCATCTTACAAAACTGAAACTCTATACATTAAAAAATAGCTTCCTTTCCCAACTCCTCCCATCCCCTTGAAATCGTCATTATACTTTCTGTCTGTTTTAATTTGCCACTCTAGGTACCTCATATAAATGAAATTACACAATCTTTTTCTTTTAGTTTCTGGTTTATTTCACTTAGTGGAATGTCTTCAATGTTCATCTGTATCGTAGTATGTATCAAAATTTCTTTTCTTTTTAAGGCTGATAAATATTCCATTGTATGTACATTCTACATTTTGTAAATTCACTCGATCATTACGGATATTTGAATTATCTCTACCTTTGACTATTGTAAACAACGCTGCTATCAACATTGACATGCAAATATCTGTTCAAGTTTCTGCTTTTTATTCTTTGGGTATTGCTGGACCATGTAGCAATTCAATAATTAAATATGTTTGAAACTGCGATACTATTTTCTGACAGTATTGCACCATTTTATATTCTTATCTGCAATATATAAGGATTTCAACTTATCCACACTCTCTTTTCTGGTTTTTTTTTTTTTTAATAATTGCCATTCTAATGGGTATTAAATAAAATTTCATTGTAGTTTTGATTGACATTTTCCCAAGGTTCATTGATGTTGACATCTTTCAAGATTGCTTTGGGTATTTGTGGTCTCTCTGATATGTCAAATTAATTTTTGGAAGAATTATTTATTTTCTGCAAAATTCATAATTAGAATATTGATAGGATTACATTGAGTTTGTGCGTCACTTTGAGTAGTGCTAAAATTAAACAATATTATCTTCTATTCCATGAACATGGGATGTTGTTCTGTCAATGGATGGGAAAGTGTCAAGCTGTGTTGTGAAGTCCTTGGTTCTTTGGGTCCAGATGACTAAAATTAGAGATCTGTCCTTAGGCGCAAAATGAAACAGCAACCACGAATGAAGTAGGAAGAAAATAAGATTTAATAGGAAAGAAAGAATAGGAAAGAAAGGAAGTATATCCAAAAGGCTCTTGGGCGGGCAGATTGCCAGGTGGCAACCATGTTTGGTACTGGTTAATCATTATTCTTGTTACTAGAGGTAATGAATATTCATTGGTGGGAGGTCTGTTACACTACCTATTTGAATTTGAATCCCTGTGTTTTCTCAGGCACTTGAGTACTTTTCTCACAGGAAAAGATTGAAGAATTTGGGACCAGCAGTTAGCATAATGGCTATGTCGCTGGATTCCCATGCAGTTGACCGTGGTTCAAGTCCCGGACCCGGTGGCTTAAAACTCATGCTGGGCATGTGTGCGTGTGTGCCCAAGATCCTCTCTCTCTGTCTGGTGAGTGCATGCGCCCTCAATGTGAGCCAGGTTGTTTTAATTTAGGCTTGCCTAATTAGCTTATTGCCCTAGTGGGAATTAGGGTGTTGACCAAAATGCCCTTTTTCTTTTCTCTTAGGGCTGCCTGCTCATGACTAACTAACTGCCTATCACATTTCTTCTTATTGATCTCATTAATTACTATTAGCAACAATTTCTATTTTTTAGTGTATAATTTCTTCACTTCCCTGGTTAAATTTATTCTTAAGTATTTTATTATTTTTGATGCTGTTGTCAATGAGTACTTTTCTTAATTTCTTTCTCCAATTGTTTATTGTTACAGTATGGAAACACAACTGATTTTTTGTGTTGATTTTCTATCCTTAAACTTTGCTGAATTTGTTTATTTCTAACTTTACTTGTACACTATTTAGGGTTTTCTGTATATAAGCTGTAGTTATCTATGAACAGAAATACTTTTATGTTCTAATTTAGCTGCTTTTTATTAATTTTCTTTATACTATTTTTCTTGCTAGGATTTCTAGTACTGTATTGAATAAAAGCAGCAAAAGTAACAAGACTTTTCTTGTTCCTGATCTTAAAGGAAAAGCCGTCAGTTTTTCACCACTGAATATAATGTTAATTGTAGAGTTTTTCATGTATGCCCTTTATTACATTAAAGCACTTTTATTCTTTTATTAGTTTGTTCAGTGTTTATATCATGAAATAGTGTTGAATTATACCAGATGCTTTTTATGCATTAATTGAAATGATCATATATTCTTTTTCCCCCTTCATTTTATTAATTTTATATATTACATTCTTCAATTTCATATATCAAACCATCCTTGCATTCTGGGAACAAATCTCATTTTGTCATGGTGTAGTATCCATTTAATGTGAAGTAAAGTCTAACTTACCAGCATTTTGTTCAATATTCATGAGGGTTATTGATCTGTAGAGTCTTCTCTCTCTCTCTCTTTTTTTTTTTTTTTTTTTGGCAAATTATTTTTTTTTTTGCGAGGGTGTATGGGGAAATGATCATATATTCTTTTTCCCCCTTCATTTTATTAATTTTATATATTACATTCTTCAATTTCATATATCAAACCATCCTTGCATTCTGGGAACAAATCTCATTTTGTCATGGTGTAGTATCCATTTAATGTGAAGTAAAGTCTAACTTACCAGCATTTTGTTCAATATTCATGAGGGTTATTGATCTGTAGAGTCTTCTCTCTCTCTCTCTCTTTTTTTTTTTTTTTGGCAAATTATGTTCTTCTTTGCGAGAGGTTATGTGCACTCAAAAAGAGTTTGAGAATGACTGATATTATTTCTTTTTTCAAATACTTCGTAGAATGTGCCAGTGAAACCATCTAGTCTTGAGCATTTCTTTCTTGGGAATTTATTGATTACTTATCCAGCCTCTTTCACTAGTTATATATCTATCCATATTTTCTATTTCTTTATTATTTCATTCATTTTCTTATTTTGATAGTTATATGTTTCAAGAAATTCATTCATTTTATCTAGGTTATCTAATTTGTTACTATATAATTGTTCACAGTATTTTATTATGCTAAAATCAGTAGTGATATTCACACTTTAATTTCTAATTTTAATTATATTATCCTCTTTTTTTCTTAGTAAATCTAATAGAAAGGTTTTCAATGTTAATGACCTTTTCAGAGAATCAACACTTAGTTTCATTGATTTTCTCTATTGTTTTTCTGTTCTTCATCTTATCTGTTCTAGTCTTTATTATTTTCTGTTTCTGTTACTTTGCATTTGGTGTGTTCTTTATATATTAACTTGTCTGGAAATTCATGATGCATTTTTGCATAGAAAAACAGAAAAATACATCATGACTTTCCCGAAAACCTAATAGATCCTTATTTTTTTTTAATGGAATGCTCTTATTTTGCCTTATTTATTCTTACGTTTAATCACTGTACATCTTCATAGCATATAAAGTGAATTTTCCCATCATGAATACACTACATATTAGTCCAATAAAAATATTATCAAACACATTATCATCAGGAGACAATATTCCATTTTTGCTTCTGTTAAATGCTCTGCCATTTTATTACACTTTGACTCCCTCCCTCCCACTCCACAATTGCCCACCCTCCTCCTCCACTGTCTCTAGTATCCACAGTTACTCTTCATGCTTTTATACCTTCCAGTCTTTCCATTTCTCTACAGAGTACAGATACTTGGTATCTAGTAAGAGGTGACATACAATGCCTCTCTTTCATAGACTGGCTTCTTTCATTTATCTAGTTCTTTAAAAAATAGAACCTGATTTTTGACTTGAGATCTTTATTCTTTTTATTTTGTTTTATTTTATTTATTCTCTCAAAGAGAAAGAAGACAGGCAACCCCAATAGAGTTTTCATGTCATGATCGACTGCCAGCCTTAATGAGCTAGGTTCAAGGGCACATGACCAATGTGTAAGAGAGAGCTAGGGAAGTGAACTAAGATCTTTCCATAGGGTTTTAGCATTGTAGATTACTGAGGTACTACTACACCACTATGGATGGCCCAGATCTTTTTTCTTTTTAATGTATTAATAAGTGTTTACAAGTATAACTTTCTGTCTTAGCACTGCTTTCACTGCATTCCATAAATTTCTCTATGTTGTGTTTTTATTTTCATTTGTTTCAATAAATTTTCTAATTGATCACTTTTCCAATTTTGCTTCTGCTATTAATTTCAATTTTTATCCCATTGCGATCATAAAAGATACTTCAAGTGATTTTAATTTTTAAAATATATTAAGAGTAGTTTAATAGCTTAACATGATTTATTTTGGAGAATATTTTATGCTCTCTTTTGATTCTGTTTTACTTTTCTAGTCCCCTCTCTTTCATTATTTATCTAAGGTGTAACTAAGGCTACAATATTTATACTAATTACATTTTAAAATAAGATTACTATAGCTCATATGAATTTCAAATCATGTGACTTCTTATTTATAAGGAAGACTATAACATGGATACAGATTACTTTACATGCATATATCCCTGGGATGTGTTTCTTTTAATACAGCTCTTAAAAATATTACCCCTTCTGGGACTGGACAATGGTATAGACGTAATGGTACACTCGTTAAGGCTAACCTACATGGAGAAGGTTCTGGGTTATTTTAGAGAATTCGCTAAACATGGCAGGAAAATGTGCTCATGATCAGGACCCGGCTGACACTAGGAATTGATCAGGATGTGAGAACCCTGTTGGTTAGGACTCCTCATTTCTAATTATGCTTTGTCTCTAAATTAATTCCCAGGCAGACTATCTTTGAATTTCCACCCTCTATGGTTTCAAGTGAATTATAAGGAATAAATCAAATAATATCTATAACTATCTCTTACTTGCTCGTTGTGTGAAAGAAAGAAACTTCAAGGTGTGTATATGTGAGACATCTTTGTTTTTAATGACGTGTCTTCCACCTAGATATGTTTTTTTTTTAATTATTGAGAATGTAGTAATTATGTCTTCTTTCAATATGGACAGCCATAACTTTTGAAAAAAAAAAAAAAAAAGAATGACCCAGTATGGTAGCACATGCTTATAAGATTCTGTGTTTTGCAGACAGGGCTAACATGAGACATCAAGACTCCTGGTCCAACCTAAAGTCTGAGCATAGTAGCATCCCAGTGATTCAGGAGGCTGATAAAGAAAAAAATCATGATACCTTTTCTAGGACCCCCCCCAAAAAAATATATCCCCCAAGCAGAAGACTATATAAAGGAAAACTGTTTCCTGATTCACAATACTTAGAACACCAATTGTGTGGGCTTTCCACACTAAGTAAATTTTCAGCCTTTTTGTGGACACCAACCAGGTATCCTACAATTTGATGCAATTCTGACACTAACTACCCAAGGTGAGTGCAGATTCCAGAGTCTAAGGGACTAATTCCATAAAACGTCCCTCCTTCAAACTACAATCACTAGTTAGATTTGGTGCCTAGGATACCTTCACTTCTGTTAGACTTAGCTACAAACCAAGGATTTCCAAAATTTACTCTTTATGTTTCATCATTTGCTATAATGACTAGATGGAATTCAGGGAGACACCTTATTGATGTCTAAATTTTTATCATACAGGATATTATAAAAGAGGACAAATGACTATCTAGATAAAGAGCTACATAGGATAAGACTTGAAATGATCCTAAGCACAGAAGCTTCTATATCTCTGTTTTTGGGATGTACCACACTCCATGGATGTCAATATATTTCATGTTTGGGGAATTTTAAGGAGGCTTCACAACTTGGGCATAATTGATTATACCTAATTCAATCTCCAGCCCCTCTCTTCTCTCCACCAAAATGGTGATGGGGGTAAAATTCTCTAGATTCTAATCATGGCTTGGTCATTCTGGTATCTTTCACCCATCCTGAGATTAAGAGCCACCCAAAGTTGCCTAATTAAAATAAGACATTCCTATAACCCAGAAAGTTCCAAAGGATTAAGGACCCCTGTGTAAGAAGCTCCTATTACACTCATTACTGAGGAAATTAGTTTTAAGTGTTTTGTGTCAGGGATAGAGACCAAAACAACAGTTTCTATTGTGCCACAATGCATTAAACCCATCACATCTACATGTGTCGATTATGTTTTTATTTCTAAATAAGTTTGCAGGCATGCTTTCTTCGTGTCTCCATTCTCTATTGTTTCAAACAAGGTATATAAATAAGTCAAATAAGAGCAACTCTAACTAGTTCAGGACCAATTAGAGTTCATAAGTGGATTATGAAATGTTTTAATCAGCTAAAGTATAAGAGAAGCTTCAAATGATATTAACATAAGAGAATGATAACAAATAAATAAAACATTTTTTAAAATTGCCTCTAGTTTTTTTTTTTTTTTTCATTTAATGAACATGGCAAAATTTCTGCTTAATAGTGATTTAAATTTTCTACCACTGGACAAATTCAAAGGCTTGTGTTTTTAATGTTTCTTGTTTTATTATTTATACATTTCACCTGCATATTTTACTCATGACAACTGAAGTGTTGAAAAAGAAAAATGCAAAACGGATCTTCTGATGACAACTGATATTATTTCAAAAGATCATATGCCTTAATCCCTAAGGTAACCTTTCAGTCAAAGGCTGAAATAGTACAAGATTTGGACGCCATGTCATATCAGAATTCAACACTTACTTATTTTTGAAACAAGTTAGGTTACTTTTTCTTTGCAGTGTTCAAGAGCACCAGGAATTTCCCCTGAAAGTATTTATAAAAATATTTTATCACTAAATCAATTCATGTAGATTGCCAACAACTTTGTAAAAAGAGTAAAGAACTAAGTTCAACTGAGTAACTGTGGTAGGCAAAATAGTAACTTCATTATCATCCTGTAACTTTCCTGTTTTCTAGCACATGAAATACAATCTCTACTTGAATATTTCATAGATAGACACAACTATTGAGTATTCTCTGGGTATTTATCATCATCAGTCCAATTGACTACACAAATTACACTTTAAAAGATGAACACTTCCTTTTAATATGTATCTATTGATGTTATAAATCATTGTGTTTATAATTAAATTGTCATCCAACTGAGGCAGAGATCCAGACAAAATAAACCAGCCTAACAAGTTTTCTCTAAACCATTGCCCACCAGCTTGAAAAAAGGCAGTCTAGCCTTGTTTACGTCAAAGAAATACTTCTTTAGGCCCATATAAACTATGGATTTACAGTTATAATTATTCTTCTCATTGACTTCTCTATTATACTAAACACCCTGTTGTGACTCAGGAACTGCTTTTAGATTCACTTTCATCAATTTTCAAAGTATGTTTGCATATTTCAATTCAATTACATTAAAATTATTTTTAATCTAAACAGCATCTTTTAGGATTTTTTTTTCCCCCTCTTCTAATTTGAATCATTCTACCCTTGATTATATGAAAATTCATGATGACTTTTTTCATTTTTTTCCTTATTTATGATTTGAGAACCAACTTTGAACCATCTGATTAAAACTTCTGTGAGGGACCAGCAGGTGGTGTGGTGGTTAAGGCGCTGGACACTCCCACATGGCCGACCAGGGTTCGAGTCCTGAATCTGGTGGCTTGCTTTCTCACTTCCTTTCTCTCTCACTCTCACCCTCTGTCTCTCTCTGGTCAAATTAAGAAATAAATGAATGAATAAATAAATAAATAAATAAAATAATTATTAAAAAAAAACAACTTCTGTGAAAGAAAACATAAAATGACTACCAGGAGGCAGTCTCAAGTTATTTGAAATGATTTTAGCATCAACACTTACTTTCTGTTAGTACCCTCAAGTGTTTGCAATACAAGTAGACAAATTTCTTGGTCTTTCCCGTGGATAATTAGTATTCAGTTATGGTATGTTCTGGTTCCTTAACAAGCCAGTCATTCTAAAATATTAGTAAAATAATTGCAATGATAGACTGTCCACAGATAAATAACGTTTGAATGGGTCAAAGGATTTACAATGTAAGAAAATAGGATACAAGTGATTACAGACTTTTTCCTATTATGCAAAAGAAAAACAATGAGGACTAAAAATATGAGGAAAAATGTAGGCTAATCTGGTCAATGAGAGAAGAGTTAACTCCCAGAAGGATGTTGACAGAAATGAAAATAGAGACATTAAGAAATATACACAAATCTAGAGCTATTGCTTCGTTTTCTGTCCATATACAGCTTGTTATTTTCGGTGAAGTTCTGCAGTAGTGCTGAGTGAGGAAGCCAAATGTAAATGAGGCTACTGAAGCCTAAATAGAGACCCAAGAGGTAGGAAATGTTATGCGAATAATCAGAGAGGTCCTGAAGGTCCTGAGAAAAAGTACATAAGGGCCAAGACAGAGTTTTCCAGTTGGTCTCCAAGACTTGCTAGAAATTAGACTAATATTTAAGAAAAACAGATTCTTGGTACTTTCTAAGAAGTCTGTTTACATAAAATGAATACATGTTTTTCTAGGATAGCTTGTCCCAGACTGTGTAATTATTTAGGCCCATAATACATATTCATGATACCTATTATATAAAACAGGTATATCCTTTTTAGATTTGAAAACATTTAATCTGGACTAGACCAAAGAGTGAAAAAATTACTGAAAAGGTGATTCTAAAATAACATCCTTTTCAGTGTGTGTTGAAAATAGTGCACTGATTGTTTGATATTTATAGAACCAATCATGGGCTAGTAAATATTTAAACCTTTATGAGACTGTACAGTATGAAGGTGGAATTGTTTAGAATTAAGAAAATGTTTTTTGTTACTTAGATGATAAAATTATAAAATGTATATGCATATATTGTTGCCATATCAATCAAAATTCTGTTAATAGTAGTGTAGTAGTGGGGTTTTTTTCCCCAAAATAATGGATTTGTGTATCATTTCTTTTTTTAAAGAATTATTTTATTTAACTTTATTTATTTATTTTTTAATTTGACCAGAGAGGGACAGAGTAAGAGAGAGGGAAAGTGAGAAAGCAAGCCACTGGGTCCAGGACTCGAACTATGGTCGGCCATGTGGGAGTCCAGAGCTTGTAACCACCATGCCACCTGCCGGCACCCTCCCTTTTTTTAAATAATTATTTTATTTAACTTATTTATTTATTTACTTATTTTTAAACTTGTGTATCATCTCTGAACATTAAGACAACTATAACAATCACTGCAAAGGTTATATTCATAAAATATAAAGTAGTGGATGAAAAATCATTTATTAAATTTTTGAGCTTCCTTACTTGTTAAAATGAATCAACTTTGTAGGCAATAAAATGAGCATATATACATTTTCATTCAAATTAAGGCATTCTCAAGTCTAATGTTCATAGTACTAGTTATGATAAAATGATAAAATGAATAAAGGAAAATTTTAATTAAAAATGCAATGGAATGATTAAAAGATATGAATACTTTCTTCTATATAAGTAATTTATTATAAAATAATAAACAGAAGCCAGGAAGATGTTAATCAAATCACTGAAGTATACTGTATTTTCATGTTAATAAAGAGTACAAGGGAAGCATTATCATTACAAAATGCACTTTTGTTCCATAGATCAGTGTTTCTCATGTAATTGATTGTGCTGTTTCTTTCATTCACAATTGAGTTACAAATTCCACCTCGTGTCAGTTCGAAAGCAACAAGACATACTTTTATATTTTTAATCATACGCTGTACAAATCTAAAAATTAACTCAATTGTTTTGTCAATTTCATATATATACATATACTTTTATTTAGAGAGAGAGGTTTTTGCTATAGGGTACATGTGCTGGCCAAAGAGGAGATTCAGAAAGCAAGAAATCATCCCCCTGGCAGATGGCCAGAGGCAATTCCTTCTCCTCCATTCTCCTCTCAGGATTTTGGACAGACACGCACACTTGCTTGGTGTGTTTTAAATCTCTAGGTCCAGAACTTGAACTGCAGTCTATTATGTGGGAATCCAGCAACTTAACCATTATACCATCTGCTGGTCCCATCAATTTCATTT
Organism: Tupaia belangeri chinensis; assembly: GCF_000334495.1. Lineage (NCBI taxonomy): Eukaryota > Metazoa > Chordata > Mammalia > Scandentia > Tupaiidae > Tupaia > Tupaia belangeri. The sequence goes on along the minus strand of NW_006159867.1, from coordinate 2,448,644 downwards.
TAAAAAATATAATGTGAAATAATAAGTAGCAAATATTTTTGCTTGAGTCTTATTCCCAGTGTGACTTCAAAGTAAAACAATGTTCATCAATAAATGCTGCCTGGTGATTAAACTTTTTAGTTTATATATTTTTTTAGAAGTTGTTGCCTTAGGATATATGCTCTCACTCGAGAGAGAAAACAGAGGCAGTGAGAGGGAAAGTAAGAAATCATCCCCAATGGGGGATAACCTCAGTGCAATTCCTTCACCTCCAGAGATCTGGGGAATACATGTATACACACCTGGAATGAGTTTCAACTCACTGGGTCTAGAACTTGAACCATGGTCAGCCATGTAGGAGTCCAGCAATGTAACCACTATGCCATCTGATAGCACCTAAACTATTTTTAAAAGGTTTTTATTTATTTTGTTTTGCTGTATGGCATATTCTCTCTGGAGAGAGACAGAGACAGTGAGAGGAAAATTGAGAAATCATTCCCTGGGTGGATGTCCACACTACAATTCCTTCTCTTTCATTCTCCTCCTGGTATTTTGCAGAGGCAGCCACATGTGTCCATATGTTTTCCAGGCTGCTGGGTTAGGGAGTCTAACTATGGTCAGCCATGTGAGTGTCCAGCACCTTAACCTGCACGCCCCTGGTGTAAAAACTTCTTTTTTAAGATAGATTTATTTATTTATTTATTTATTTATTTATAAATTTCACCAGACAGAGACAGACAGACAGAGAGAGAGAGAGAGAGAGAGAGAGAAAGGGAACTAGAGAGCAAGCCACAAAGTCCCGGACTCAAACTGTGGTTGACCATGAGGGAGTCCAGCGCATTTAGCCACCATGCCACCTGCTGACCCCTGTTGTTTAAACTTTAAAAATTAAATGCTAAGACCTATTTATAACTCTATACCATTTACCAAGAAATTAAAAATGTTGCTAATATTTATTTTGAAGAAATCATATTGGAAAATTTTTCTTTTGGCATAAAATGTCAAGCAAGTTATCAGGGTTTGTTATGTAGAAAATAGTATTTGTATACATGTATATAACAACCATACATTTGTTATAAATATCCATGAACTGTAAGAGAGACAAGGAAATTAACTTTGCTCTAGAAACACCATTTTAACAGGATCCTTAAGAAAATTACACACATTGTGGGACCAGCAGTTAGAGTAACAGCTATGTTGCTGGACTCCCATGTAGTCTACTGCAGTTCGAGTCCCAGACCCAGTGGCTTAAACTCACACTGGGTGCGTGTGCGTGCATGCCAAGATCCCAAGAGGAGAATGGAGGAGAAGGGAATGCAGCGTGGCCATCCTCCCTGGGGCATGATTTCTTGCTTTCTGTCTCTCTGTCTCTCTCTGTCTTTCTGGCGAGTGCATGCGCCTTAGAACAAAAACCTCTCCAAAAAAAATTACACACATGACCACCATAGTGCATAAGTTCATAGCAAAGGGACTTTGAAATTATTCCTCCTGTGGTGGTCAATGGTCAGAAATCATAAATGTGTGTGTGTATGTGTATTTGGGATTTTATTTTTGCTGCAATAGATATTAAGAGGGGAATTTACTGATAAAATGTCATTGGTGGAAATGAGAAAGATGATAGAGAAGAAAGGTATCTATAAAGGTGCATTATGATCTGCTATCACAGTGGGCAACTGGAACTTAATCCCATGGGGGAACTCTGAAAGTGGCACAAAATTATACCTCACAATTATCTCTTTTCAGAGCCAAATAAGCTGGTGTATTTATCCATTAATACCCAGAATCATTATTTAAGAGCTGATCCCAGAATGGTATAAATTTCATAATCATTCTCAGTGATCAGAGTGCACAGAAAGCAGGTTTTAGCACTTCCAGAAAACATCCTCAGGCACAGAGACGCAGAGATTAGCACTAGAAAACTATCCATAATGCACTGAGCAGTTTGAACTATTTGGGCAGGGCTTTGCTATAAACACTCTTGTCTTCATGTTATGTTGTTTGGGTTCCCTCCAGAGCTGCATTAAACTCACAGTTCATTTGATATTACTGTTTCTTAAAGGTTGTTAACATTTAAAAAAAGAAAAGAATAGAAAAGAAATTAATAAGGAAAGCTTCAGCTCCTATTGTTGCAGTTGATTCGGAGTCTGGCCACAGCTGACATTCTCTCTCTCTCTCTCCCACTATTCGTACAAGACTTTCCACAGTCTGCATCAGCAGTTCAGGTAGTCAAGAGTATTTGCCCAAAAGGTTGCTTTTTTTTTAAGACTCATTTATTTTATTTATTACTGTTATTATTCAATTTTACCAGAGAGAGAGAGAGAGAAAGCTGCCAGATCCAGGACACGAACCACAGTCAGTCATGTGGGAGTCCAGCACCTTAACTACCACACCGATCTGCTGGCCCAGAATATTTTGAAGGGATTTCTTTAGCTTCAGACATATTCCTTCTTCTCATAATTGTGGCCAGTTATCTCTGCCAGTACAGTAACAACTTTTTGCCTATTTATTTAAAAACTGGCATAAGAAGCTTAAAATATCTACATAGAATTGATCATTTCAAGATTAGTAGAATCCTTAGTATGTTTGTGAGTAACAACATAAATTTAGAACAATTCTTAGTATGTTCATGAGTAACAACATCTCAGAATAAGGACCTCTGACCCAAAAGACTAAAATTTGCTCACAGAAGCAAAAATCAGTCAGTTTTGTCACTGGGAGCAATAATGAGAAGTCACTCCTATCAGGAATTGCACAGGGATTCATTCTTAAAGTCTTCTTAGACATTGTTCTCATTATCGCATCTTTTGCCATATTGTAATTCCTAATTCTAAGGTAATGTTCATAATCCTATTATATTAAATCAGTCAATGTGTTAGCTCTTGAATAGAATTGGGGGCAAAAGTCCTACAGATAGAGAAGGAAAATAAACCCACATCCATGTCAAAGCAAAAAATTGCACTAGTTAACTTACGCAAGCAAGAATGGCCTTATCTGAAGTAGAGTTTTCAAGACTATTACTAGGGAAGAAGACTGAATTCAACTCCCTTAAAAGAAAAGGCAGGATGGCTTTTAAATACTGGAGAGAACTGGTGGGAAAAAACTGGAGAGCCTGGAGGGTAGAGTTGATCAATAGTATGTATTCAGCAAGTTGAATTACTCCTCAGTTTGAAAATGTTTTCCTCTCTGTGATGATAATATTTGTGTTTGCTAATCATGCCCATTAAAGTTAGGTTTCTACTCTCTTAAGGAAAGTAGAAGTTAGGAATGCTATAGGCCCTTTGACGTTTACATTTCAAAGAGACTGTTCCTAGGTCCTTGAGGTAAACTACCCTTGGTTAAGGGTTGGGAGAAGATTTACATGCATTCAAAGAGACAGAAAAAGTATATATAATGGGAAGTTTTCTAAAGGAAATGTTCCAAGAAAAAACAGTTCAGGTGCATCTAATTAGGAAGAAGTTATCTAATGTGTAATTTTCTGAGGGAAAATTTTCTGTGTTAACCAGAATATGTATCAACCCAGTATAAATTATTTACCACTCAAGGATCCAATGTAAGTAATATATTACAAGATGACCAGGTGTACTCCTCAAAGGATGGGACAATATCAAGGGTTTAAGTTTAGTTTCTACTGTTAATTGGTGGAGCGTTCAGCAGCGACAACATATGTTACATGCCCAGTGAGAGAGAGTCCCTATTGTTTGGTTGAGGCCGATTCATCAGCCTTGTTACGGCTATTCTTTTCATTAGGGCAATGTAATGGCTCTGCATGGCAAAAGAAACCTTTTTTGATGGTTTCTTTTTATTCGTTTTTGGTTGATTTTTATTTGATATTTTTAGCAATGCTACAATAATGACATCTTTGTTTATTTATGCCATTCTATCTCTAGCAGAATTAATTTCTGCTAGAGTTATTGGCCAAATATACTTGTACCAATAAATGCAAATAACTTTGATACAATGTCCCATCTACCTGGAATCTCAGAATATAATTTCATTCGGAACTAAGGGCTTTGCAGATGTAATAATTAACATGGATTGATTAACATGCAGCTATACTGGATTAAGACAGGCCCTAAATACAGTGACAATGTCCTTGTGAATAGATAAGATCACACACACACACATAGAGTGAACATGGCTATATGATGGTGGATGCAGAGATTAGAGTTACGTGGCTACTAGGGTTACCAAAAATTAAGAAGAGGTAAGGACCTTTTTTCCTAGTGCCTTTAGAAGAAAGGTGAATCTGCTGATATATTGATTTAAGAGTTTTAGCCTCTAACACTATGAGAGAGTGCATTCCTATTGTTGTAAGCGATAAAGTTCACAGTATTTTGTTATGGCAATTGTGGAAATCTAACGCAGTAATACTTTATAAAATACTCTTCAATCATCTTGAATTTTTATTGACTTTCTTTTTAATTTGCTAGAGGGCAATTGCACTTACTAGCTGGAGACAGAGAGTAAGAGAGAGAGAAATGAAAAAGCATGCTCCCTCATCATCCTTCAATGGGGAATGACCACACTGCTATCCCTTCTCCATTCCTCCTGTTAGGATTTTTGGCACGTGCACACACACACACACACACACACACACACACACTCACACATGCACACGCTACCAATATGTTTTTCAAGCTATCTGTCCAGACTAAACTGCACAGTTTGTCATGTGGGATCAAGCCACCTTAATTATAGACTACCAACTGGACCCGAATATCTACTAATGAGGAAATTAATAGAATCCAAGGTAAAATTTTTATTTTAAAAAGATTCTCATCTTGGGAATCAGCAGTTAGCGTAATGGCTATGTTGCTGGACTCCCACGTAGTGGACCGTGGTTCAAGTCCGGGACCCGGTGGCTTAAAACTCACGCCGGGCGCGTGTGCGTGCGTGCCCAAGATCCTGAGAGGAGAATGGAGGAGAAAGGATTGTGGTGTGACCATCCCCCCCGGGGGGTGATTTCTGGCTTTCTGTCACTCTATCTCTCTGTCTGGCAAGCACACGCGCCCTATAGCAATAAACCTCTAAACCCAATAAAAAAAAACACAAAAAAAAAAAAAAAAAAAAAAAAAAAAAAACCCGATTCTCATCTTTTGATATTACACCTAAGTTACTCACAAAATGGTTTATTTCTGAGTCTATGTTTAAGATTTGTCTTTTTTAGAGGTCTTATTGTCTAAGAGAGTTACACTTGCAAAAAGGAACTTAATTTTATTAAAATCAGTTGTGATTTTTCCTAGCCATTCTGGTTCCTTGGACCATCATATGAACAAGCAGAAAAATGAGTAATTTCATTAAGAAATTATTATATTGATCTCGATTATCAAAATAAAATGAAGTGTGATGCTTTTTCATTAGAGCAGAAACAAATATATCTAGGTAATAAGATACAGTTTGTAATATCTACTTTTAAAATGTAGTGTCTCTACATGATTGGTTCAAACTGCTCCCAAGAAAGAAAAAAGAGAAATATTATGGTTTTACATTTAAATTAATTCTTGTTTTTTAATTTAAGTGAAGGATTATGACAACGATGAGACATAAGTAAATGCAAGAAATAAAGATAAAATTTTACACAGCGATGATCATTTTTGTTGAGGTCTTCAATAGCATATAGCATTCCTTAAAATAGTGATGTTTGAGCATGGTATTGGCATAAAAACAGACATGTGGACCAATGGAAGAGAATAGAGACCCCAGAAATAACCCCCAAAGCTTATAGCCAACTGATCTTTGACAAAGGATATCAGTCAATCCATTGGGAAAAGGAAAACCTCTTTAGTAAATGGTGCTGGAAAAACTGGGTATCCACCTGCAGAAAGATGAAACTGAACCCCCATCTTTCACCATTAACAACAGTCAACTCAAAGTGGATCAAAGATCTGAACCTAAGACCTCAGACAATAAAACTACTTGTGGAAAATGCTGGCGAAACTCTGGGAGACATTGGAGTAGGCAAAGACTTCTTAAATAAGACTCCCTAAGCACAGGCAATAATCCCTAAAATAGACAAGTGGGACTATATTAGACTAAGAAGTTTCTGCACAGCAAAGGACACAGTAACAAGTGTGAACCGACAACCCTCAGAATGGGAAAATATTTTTGTTAAATATGCCTTAGACAAGGGACTGATAACCAGAATACATAGGGAACTCAAGTGCCTTATGTGAAAAAAAATGATTAACCCGATTAAAAGATGGGAAAGTGAGCTGAACAAAAGTCTCTCTAAGGAAGACATATGAACAGCCAAAAAGCATATGAGGAAATGCTCAACATCCCTCATCATAAGGGAAATGCAGATAAAAACCACAATGAGATACCACCTAACCCCTGTCAGAATGGCAAAGATTAAGAATATAAAAAGTGATAAGTGTTGGCGGGGATGTGGTGAAAAGGGAACCCTCCTACACTGTTGGTGGGAATGTAAACTAGTTCAACCACTGTGGAGAACAATATGGAGGTTCCTCAAAGATCTACAAATAGAACTACCATTTGATCCAGCAATCCCACTTCTGGGTATTTACCCAAAAGACAGGAGAACGCTCAGTCAGAAAAGTGCTTGCACATCCATGTTTATTGCAGCATTATTCACAATTGCCAAGACATGGAACCAACCTAAATGTCCACAAACTGATGAATGGATTGGAAAAGTGTGGTATATATACTCTATGGAATACTACTCAGCCATAAAAAATAACAAGACCCTGGAATTTGATAGAAAATGGTCAGATACGGAGGATCTATTGCTGAGTGAAGTAAGCCAGGCTATGAAAGAAAGATATTGTATGTATCCACTCAATATATACCGACTATCCGCACTCTATAATAGAGAGCAAAAATTCGGAGGACATAAACACAGTGAAGGTACTTAATGAGAATAGGACAGTGTGGAATGGGGTAAGTGAAGAGAAGAGGATAGAGAAAGATAGCAAGTGAACAATAGAGAGACAGGACGTTAGTGAGAAACAGATAGGGCTTATTAACTGTTGATGATGACATGTATAGTATTCTCAACTGGATTGTTCTGAGAAGTATTTCATGATGGGCAAAGTATTTTTACAAGCAAAATGAGAAATAACAATTGACTGTTTTATAAAAATAATTAGAATAATAAAAATAATGATTGGGGAAAACAGAAAAGATATTGAATGTTGAAGTGGGGAGATTAATGTCTCTGTACTGACTGACATGCATGGCATTTCCTTTTGAAAAAACAATGTAATACACTGTAGGGTTATATGTAATCCAATGTAATATAAAGAAGATTATGATGATAATAAAAAAAATAAAAATAAAATAAAATAAATAATAAAGATACCACAATAAAAATCCTGGGACAAGAGCCGGAAAAAAAAAATAGTGATGTTTGGACTTCAAAATTTAATCAGATAAAAGCTATATAAATACAAAAGAGACTGGAATGAATAGGGTTAAAAATTGAAATTTAACTAGAAAGTTATAATGTTACATGTATGTATACATTAAATGTGCTGTTTGGGTTCCTTGGACAATTCATTCATTAAAAGTCTTGATCTGGGGACCAGCAGTCAGCATAATGGCTATGTCGCTGGACTTCCATGTAGTCCACCGTGGTTTGAGTCTGAACCCGGTGGCTTAAACTCATACCAGGCATGTGTGCGTGCATGCCCAAGATCCAGAGAGGAGAATGGAGGAGAAGGGGTTGCAGTGTGGCCATCCGCCCTGGGGAGGTGATTTCTTGCGTTCTGTCCTTCTGTCTCTCTCTCTCTGTCTTTCTGGCGAGTGAACGTGCCCTATAGAAAAAAAAAAAAAAACTCCAAAAAAAATCTTGGTCTGAAGAACAGCACTGCTACACTGTCTACAGGTAGATGCAAAGAGAGCTATTATCCTCACTCATTCTAATGTAAAGAAATTTCTCTGAACTTTGCTATATCCTCTTATTTTTAAGTATTGTATTCTTACATCAAGTATAAAGCATCAAAAGCAATGTAAAAATTTGTCTCACTTCTACCTTTCTATCTCCTTGCTGTTTTAGCATGCTGAGTCACCACTTTTAATACTTTTGAGTTAAATGTTCAGATGCTGGTTTTCAGAGTTTAGTCTTTTAAAATGTACCTATAGGTCATTTTCTCGGTAGTATAGCTCAAGAAAATTGTTCATGCAAATGTTTATAAAGGTTAAAAAATAAAAAAAATCTCATAAGTAAAAAACAAATCACAATTTTGAGTTCAACAAATGTTCAGTCAAAGATTGTGCATTCGGTCTTAATTGCTTATGTGATATTATCTTTGTAACGTGAATAAAAGTCACCGAGATAAAGGCCATATATTTTTAGAAAATTCCCCCAGAATTGTAGTTTGTTTAAATACAAATTTATTTAATCTTAATGAGTCTTTGCAACTTTCTGCATATTTTAAAGGCTTCACAGGTGAGATAAGAACTGAATGAACATAAAGGGGATTTTTAAATTTCAGCCAGTTCCAAACAGAAAAAGAAGGTGATGAATATAGTTTTGTATCAGAAAAATGAACCAGGTTCCCAAGGGAGCTCTAATGGAATCATGGAAACAGGAAAATCACACAAGAAAGACAATTTATTTTATTGTCTCTGTGAAAGATCACAATTATTTGTATAGGGAATTCTGTTTGAGTAAAATATCATGACATATGCTTTATAGGGAATTATTTTAATTTTATCGATGCCCATAAGTATTCTCTATAAAAATTATTTTTGTTTTTACTTGTCTCAAACTCATTTAGTTTTTCTACTCATGCTTGATTTCTCATTATGTAAAAACATAAAGAGTGTTATAGATTAAATATAATAATATTTATATAAAATGAATTAATTCTTGATTGCTTATTTTGTTCAGAAAATCCCACTCACCCAGTATACAAAGCTTTGAATTAAACAGTCAGCCATATTTTCCTAAATTACACATGAACCTTAACACCAAACAAACAGAACAATCTGATGTTCTTTATGATGTTGTATATCTTATCAGATAAACTTCTCAGAAAGGTATGCAATGTTTGAATGTCTTCTATTTTGTTAAAGACATGCTCCTTGTTTGGCTGTTTAGAAATGTATCTTTTTCTCATATTGAATGGTTAAAAATGATCTCTGGTGATACAAATGCTGACATTGTCAAAGGTCTTACCTTTTTACTTTATTTTTTTTCCAGTGGGTGTGTGCACTTGCCGGAGACTAGGGTAGGGGATGTCAGGGAGTGGGGATGGGGGCAATGTTAAAGAAAGCACTTTCCATTTCTTTATCCTGTTGGGATTTGGGCATGAACACACATATGCCAGAATATTTTCCAAGCCATCAGAGCTGAAATTCAGACCATGATCAGCCATGTGTGATCCAGCTCCCTTGATCACTAAGCCACAAGCAGACCCTCACATTCTTGTATTTTCCTTAATGTGCTCATTTATTTTATGCCTTAAATATTATAATTGCTTGGCTACATGAAAAGTCATATTGGATATATAGGCAAACATATTTGGATATAAAGACAAAAATTATTTTTTTCTAATTTTCTAATTTCTGATTTACATTGAGTTGTCATATATACATCTTTGTGGGGTACCATATGGGTCTGTCTTCAAAGCATGCATGTAGTGTGTGATAACCATATAAAGGACATGTACATACTTATCATCTTTCACAAAGAACATTACATTGCACATTTTTGATATTTGCTCCAATAGTATGTGTGTATATACAGAGAAAAATATCTCCATATCTCCCTCTCCCTTGGAATATGTATCTCTCTATATATCCATATATGGATATATATGTGTGTATATGTGTGTGTATATATATGTGTGTGTGTGTGTGTGTATTAGTAGAATCTACATGTGCCAGATACCTGCCCTTACCCAGCTACACAACTTTAATTAAAACTTATACTCACCATGCTTACTTAAGTATCTAGTACTTGCCTCCCATCCTCCCATTAAAGGGAAAAATTATTTAAGGAAACATGCCAGCATCATGGCAAACAAAATTCATTGCACTTATAAATAAATATAAATTGCCATCCAGAAATTAACATTTTTTAAAAAAACACCATAAAAAATGAAGTTTCAAGAAAAATGATTTTATAAACTACCAAAATAAGAGGCATAACTTAGCAATAGAGGATGTTTATAAGAGATTTCTAAAAATAAATGAAATACCTGAGAGAGATTAAGTCTTTTTATTCAAATATAGGATAATCTACTAAAAATAAGCCTATAACAAGAAATATTTAGGGCAATTAAATAAAAAACATAGAAGACCTTGAAGAAAAGGTTAAGAAAATTCCAAAAGTATAGATGCAAATAGAAAAAAAAAAAGAGTTGAAATATAGTAGATGACTACAGTGGTAACAATGTTCAGGTAATAGGAGTTTTAGATTATCAGAGAAATAATAGAAAAGGGAAATAAAAGCCTTGGGAAAGGATTTCCAATCATAACAGGAAATCACTAGTAAGTGAGAGGCAGAATAGTGAAATATGTCACATATGTAGAAAAATGAATACATTTTTAGAAAGCATAAAACAAAGCCCACTGAAGTAATAAGGAAGAACAAACGATTATTCAAAAAGAATGAGAACAGAACTGGAGTAGATGCTCCTTGGGAATCTTGAATGCTATGACATTGGGGTAATGCTATAAAATTATTCAGCAACTTGTTTTGATTACAAAATTTGTTAAATACCTGAACTACTAAAATTATGAGCCATAAAAATGTTTTCATTCATATAAACTTTCAAAGGACTTAGTTTCTCTGCATCCTTTCAGAGAAAAATAACTAGGAAAATAATGCTATTGAAAAAAAATCCAAGAAAAAAAAAAAGAGGATATAGACTCCATGAAAAAAAAGGAAGTGCTGGCTCAGGCTTTGTATTGCATGCTGGTTGGGGCAGCTGTTACCCTAAAACCAGGGTGTGGCAGCAAGTGTGTGTGGTCCCAGCCACTTGGGAGGTTGGGACAGATCATGATGTAGCAAAACCCTGTCTGAAAAACAAACAAAAACCTGTCCCTGAAAAGGCACAATCAAAATATGAATAACATTAGAGCATAATAAAAAATATGAAATCCATTTGTCCATATAGTTCAAATATTGCCAAATAAGTGATACACATTTAGTTACATAGAATTATATTTTCCTCTCTGCAAGTCCAATAACAATACCTGCTTCTGCACTATTCAATAATTGATAAACTATAATATTATAAACCTGTTTGTGTGTATTTTAATAATTAGAATCCTTTCACAAACTAAGAGCAGCACATTCATATTCTGGTTACGATAGAATATTAATGTCCTAACAACTAAAGAAGTGATATATCCATTAGAGGTTGGGATGCATACAAAGAGAAAGGTTGTATAGAAAGAAACTTTGTTAAGATAATTCTATACAATGTTCAATTTGGAGTCAAGGAGAAACTCCAAATTTTACTAATTAAGAAACAGAATACAAGATATTACTAAATGTTATGAAACTAACCAATAAAGAAAAAAACTTTTTGGGACCAGCAGTTAGCGTGATGGCTATGTCGCTGGACTCCCACATAGTTCACCGCGGTTCGAGTCCCCAACCCGGTGGCTTAAACCCATGCCAGGCGCGTGTGCATGCATGTACAGGATCCTGGGAGGAGAATAGAGGAAAAGGGATTGCAGTGTGGCCATCCCCCCTGGGGGGTGATTTCTCGCTTTCTGTCTCTCTGTCTTTCTCTGTTTGGTGAGCACGCGTGCCCTATAGCAAAAACCTCTCCAAAAAAAGCAAAAGAAAAAAACTTTCTGAAATATTTAAGAGGGAAGAAGGTAAGTTGGGACATGCTATAAACTGTTAAGTGCTCTCTCTCTCTCTCTCATAACAATGTTGCCACCTAAGTAGGAAAATCAAGAAGTGGAGGAATAGATATAAACAGCTGAAAAAAATGTGTACAGAGTTTAGCTTATTTAAGAGCAAAGGGATTTCTTATAAAATTTTCGATATCTTTCAGCATTTTCAGGAGTGTCTAGGATATTTCTGAGCAGCCACAGTTATTGAAGCTAGAAAAAAACTAACCACAGTGCAGGACTTCTCCAGCTCAAACAAGCATGTGTTTCTCTACATATATGACTCTAAGGACCAGTTGCTCCAAAAAGGGTCACACATCTGCCTGGAAAATAACAGAAGTTTCTGTATACCTGATAAAAGAAGTGAACAACCACATCTGGTGTTGCTCATTACCACATTCAAGTCTAATGAGAAAGCACCTAATTGGTCAAAGTGTTAGTCACATGCCTGCATTCTGGTAACAGTATGAGTCTTAGAAATGCAGGCTAGCGGGACCAGCAGGTGGGATGGTGGTTAAGGCGCTGGACACTCCCACACCAGGCCAGGAGGCTTGCTTTCTCACTTTCCCTCTCTCTCTATCTCTGTGTATCTTTCTCTTGGTTAAATTAAAATAAATGAATGATTAAATAAATAATTATAAAAAATGAAATGTAGGCTAGCTAGTTATTTAAATATGTGGATGTAATAGGTGTGACTATAAATTAATTTCCCAGATATTTACATGTTTGATTTAGGTAATTACAGTAAAGCATTTTTTCCCAGTAGAATGCTGTTACTATATTTTACTATCAATATACTATACATACTATAAATGATAATCTAGTATTTTAGAGAATATTTTCTAATGAAAATAACGCATATTCCATATCCTTTTTTTTTAGGTTTTTGCCATGGGGCATGTCATTTGTCAGAGACAGAGGGAAAGTGAGAAATCACTCCCATGGGGTGGATGGCAACACTGCAATCTCTTCCCTTCCATTCACCTCTTAGGATTGCATGTACCCACACACACCCTATGTGATTTTTAAGACACCAGCTGGGGACTTGAACGACTTTAATTTAACTAGTTGGATATAACCAAGTGGCATCATTTTAACTCTTTCACTAGACACATGTGGGATCTAAGGAAGCTAAAGTCACAGAAGCAGAGGATGTAATGACAGTTACTAGGGGTGTGGGTGTAAGTGCAGAAGGTGGGGAGATGTTGGTCTAAAGGTACAAAATAATAGTTAGATAAGAGGAATAATTTTAAGAGATTTTACAACAAGGTTAATACAATGTATCATATACTTGAGAAGTCCGAAAGAGTAACTTTTAAGTGTTCTTGCAACAAAAAAGAAAATTGTGTTTGTCAAGTAATGTATATGTTAATTAGCTCAATTTAGCTATTGCATGATGTATACTTATTTCAAAATGCCATGCTGCATACCATCAATATATATAAATATATTTGTGCATTTAAATTTTTAAAAATTAAAATAAAAATATTTAAATGACAGATTGGGACTAAAATCTTGATGTTTCCATCCCAAGCCTCAAGATATAAAATATAATGTTGTTTATGTGCATATAAAATCATGAGATTGCTAAGAATTCCGTATGACTAAGAGGCCCCACTTTTCATTGAGGAAGTATATTGCTGTCATCAATAAGATCTAAATTTGGGAGATACTCTTACTATGCACATATAAAAAGTTAATAAGATCTAAATTTGGGGGATATTCTTACTATGCACATATAAAAAACTAAGGCTATATCTCTTTCATAATAATATAGCCCAGCCAGGATGTTTATTTTTGCTTGATTATTAAATTAAGGTTTTGATTAGGTATGAATATTTGTTGATAACTCACTGGTTATCATATAGCCAGTGTCCCAGCTGAAAAAACTAATAGGAATTCAGCTAAGATTCACATATATCTTGGCAGGTCTAGTGGACACGTGGAAGTGATTGCCAAGAGTATGCTTGGAAGATGAATCTTGAAGTCTCCTTTGAGAATGCTCATTCTAGGGAAGATAGGAATCAAGGCAAATAAGCATTGCTTAAGACAAATAGCAGGAGAGAGCTATTATGATTTTAGAACATACATTTTGTATTCTTAAGTTTCTGATTGTGCTTCATTTTCTAACAAGTTCTCATATAAGAAACCTAGCAAAAAGATGTGATAAATGAGGGGAAAAAGATGACATTTTAAATTATCTTTAAGATACTGGCAACCACAATGTATCACTCTTCATTAATATAATTCTTGTTGAAATAAATAAAATTATTTTCATTTTTGTAGGACAGTCCTTTGAGAAACTCAGACTCATGAAATGAGTATCTGGAAAACCAAGATTCAGAGATACCAGGAAAAAGAGTCAAGCATTGCCATCTGGTTTAAAGAGAAGAGAACAGTTTCTAGGCTTACTACTTGTTAAATAAAGTAGATGCAATGTTGCCATTATCAAGGTAAAAGATAAGGCAACAGTTGACTTTAATTATGGCACAAATGATTCAATACCCAGATCCACAGGTTCCAGTGACATTCTTAGAAGGACCACAATTATGAAAAGGCCCCAACTCATTGCTGCATCATTCAATTAATTTTCTAGAGACAATAGTTCCTGAAAGTGTGTCAGTTAAGATTGAGTTCAGTAAATTATGTTTCATTTATTTTGACTACAGTATTATAGCCAACCTTGGGAAAATTAAGCTGCACAATCAACATTTACCTTACACATGACATTTTTCGTTCCTTTTAACCACCACAAGTAAAGGTTTTTGTAAAAGGCAGGGATAAATAAAAAAGAATTAAAATATTTTTGTCTTAGTTTTGCCTTTTTATTTAGTGATTAAAAGAGCATACAAGAGCAAAAAGTGAAAGAAAAAGACAATAATAATTCATGAAAATCCAAATATCATAATTTGAATGCAATTGGATCTATAATGTTAAAAACAAGGAAGTCTGAAAACCCCACAATGGCCCTCAAATGTAGCACATTTGTGGTACTTAAAACCAGCTAATGATGGTAAATAAAAAGAATAAAAACAACCATATTAAGAAATTTAAGTCTCTATTAAAACATTCTCAATCTAGTTAAGCTCACATTAAGATCTGTTATAGCTTTTTAAAATATCATTCATTTCCTCCATAAGCATAGGATTTATTTACTTCTTCTATATGTATAAGTATTGTGCTGGGTGATTCCTTTAAAAGAATAAAACACAGACCTACCTGCATGTAGCTCATTTTCTAAGTTGAGGCGTTGCAGTGTCCGATAAGTGCACTCCAATAGCTACATTGTCTCTCTCTCTCTCTCTCTCTCTCTCTCTCTCTCTATATATATATATATATATATATATATTCCTCTTTCCACATTAGTAGAACTGAGTTATAATATAGAGCATGTCTGCCTACATAAAGGAACTCCCTGGTACCTCAGAAAAAGGAGGAATGTTGTCCTCTTCTTGTCCTCTTGCCCTCCCCCTCATCTTCCCAGCTATTATATAGTAAGGCTACCAGACGACAGCTTATTGGAGGTCATACTGAAGAGGGCAGAGGAACAACACAAAAGGTACTTGGATCCCATGCACTCTAGAGCTACTATATTGGTCCAAACTCTTCACACGAAAGGGACATAACATTTTTATATTTTTAACCCCTATTATATTTGGGTCTTCTTACAAACATATTTGTACTGTAACATAGATGATCTAAATCATTAATTCCTGAGTTGATCAGGCCTGAACATTTTGTAAGTTTACTTATTTATTTCTTCCATTAGAGAGAGATTAAAAAAGAGAGAGCCAAAGACAGAGAGGCTGGCACCCCTAACAGTGTCTTCATGCTGCGATCCACCCCTAGTCTCAGACGGCCTAGATCACACGTATGTACAATGCCCAGAGTGCTCAAGGAGATGCCGAGAGGCAACCCCAGGACTTTTCCTATGTGGGTCCAGTTGTGTTACCACTGTACTACCACCTGGCCCCTGGAATAAGCCTCTTTATAACAATTATTTTATCATTTTCATTTACTATTCTGAAATAAACCTTACAGATAATACAACTGACCAGCACATAAATTATAAAAAATATTATAACTATAATGTAAAGATAATAACAAGCAGAGTGATTATTCTAAGAATTTGAGCAAGATTGTATGACAAGAAACATGCAGGGGAGGTTCAATGTTTACATCTACAGTATTTATAATAATAAAAGAACAGCACAGCTTGTTCCATATTAGCAGTGCAGAAGGAAAGAAGAAAAGGAAAGAAGGAAGGGAAAAGAAAGAAAGAAAGAAAGAAAGAGGAAGGAGGGAAGGAGGGAAGGAGGGAAGGGAGGAAGAGAGAAAGAAAGGCTGGTCCAACACACTAATGGTTAAGGGAGCCAGATGCTACATGGCCTACTGAAGTTATAATCTCAGCCCCAGCAGCTTGAAAATCATGGTCAGTATTTGCATGTGCATGCCTCAAATCCACAACAAGCTGGAGACATGGAGGAGAAAGAAACATGGCATGACCTCACCCCATTAGGGTGTGCTTTCTCCTACTCCCTTTCTCTCTCTTCCTCTCTGTCTCAGATTTTTGGTGAGTACAGAGGTCCTAGGGGTGGGGAAGATAAAGGAAAGTGAGAAGGAAGGAAGGAAGGAAGGAAGGAAGGAAGGAAGGAAGGAAGGAAGGGAGGGCAGGCGGTCAGAAGAGCAGAGATATAAGTAAACCTAAAATAAAAACTTAGGTTAGATAAGTAACAAAATACCAGATTTATTCTCATACACTAGAAGAAGATATAAACAAGACTAATAAAGGGAAATAAAGGGAGACAAATCGCACACATGTGAGGTAGAGCAATGAGGAAATAAAATCTAGCAAATAGGGTAGCCCTTTTTTCAATGTGTTAACGGTGTGACACTGGGTGGAGTCACAAGAAACATGGCACTTACGTTAAATTCCTCTGATATCTTCAGACTCTAGTATTAAAAAGAAAAAAAAATCTTTTAAGATTACAACATTATTAATAGATAAGCTAAAGAAAAACAATTTAAAATTTTAAATAGTAAAATACGAATAAAAAATAAAATAAGAATTTATAAAAAAGTTGTTAGACACATCTCTGAAGCTAATATCAGATTATATTTGAAAAAAAATAAAATCAACAAATTTTAATAATTTTAATATGTATTTAGTATAACATGGATTTATCATTTCAGAACAAAAATCAAACATATGTAGGCTATAAATGGCATGACATATTTTATAACAAATTGCATTAATGAATTCAACATGATCCCTCTTTTGGATTCTCAGCATTTAATAGTACTTTTTTAAAAATTGATTTTGTTAAAAATGATCTCAAATCTCAAGTATTTATCATATATTTTATTATAATAAGCACATTATCAAAATAAAATGATTTTCCATTTAACATGCAGCTGCAAATATATCTGTAGTAGCTACATTAGTATCTGTAGCTTCTTCCCAAAGATGCTAGCATAGGGCCAAACCCTGGACTGGTGGAGAAGGATGCAGGAGCCCACAGGGTGACTGTGGTATTCAAGGCCCAGATCCAGTAGTTTGAAGGAAACACCAGGCACATAGGTGTGCCCAAAATCCCAGAAGAAGAGAGACAGATGAAGGAGAAGGAATCGTGGCATGCCCATTCAATTCTCAAGTCTCGATTTCACTCCCTTTCCCCTTAACTCTCTGATAAAATTTATGTATGTGAGGGCTGGCAGGTAGAGTAGTGGTTAAAAGCACTAGATTCCCACATGGCCGACTGTGGTTTGAGTCTTGGACTGGCAGCTTGCTTCCTCACTTTCCCTTTCTCTCTCTCTATCTCTCTCTGGTCAAATTAAAAAAAATAATAATATTAATAACAAATGGAATTAAATAATAATTCTTTAAAAATTTATGTATATATAATGTGTGTATACATATATATATAACATGTGAAATATATATATATGTTAAATATATATGTTAAATGTATTATATTCTGCATTCTATAATAAAACAAACCAGAAAAAAAATGTTATTAAGAATATCATAAGGGAGAGAAAATACAAATACAATATTTGCTGGAAAAAACTGCATGTAAGTGGAGGCATGCAGTTCAAATCTGTGTTGCTCAAGGGTCATCTGTACTTTCTTTTTTTTTTGGAGAGGATTTTTTTTGGTATAGGGTGCGTGTGCTCGCCAGACGAAAGAGACAGAGAGACAGAAAGCGAGAAATCACCCCCGGGGGGGAGACGGTCATACTGCAATCCCTTCTCCTCCATTCTCCTCTCGGGATCTTGGGCACGCATGCACATGCACCCAACATGAGTTTTAAGTCACTGGGTCCGGGACTGCGGTTGACTACATGGGAGTCCAATGACATAGCCATTATGTTAACTGCTGGTCCCAAGGGTCATCTGTACTTTAGAACTCAATTTATGCCTCATTCTTATACTTCAAAGTAATCTTATAGAAGAATTAATTCTCCCTCCATATTGTGGTCAACATATTCCACACTCATTTGAAATGAAAAAGTCACTCAGTTTGATATTGCAAATTCATGCTGACTTGGAATCATAATTATTGTTTTAATAGAAGCTAAATAATAGCAATTTATTTTAAAATCAACATAAACTAATCCTCATCAAATTTCAACCAATATGAGAAACTTAAAATTCTCACCAACATAGCTACTTTTATATAATATTATGTACTGTTTTAATACCTTTAGTGAGATATAACACATTTCAATGTAGCCTAAGAAGGATACCTTTTAACTTCACAGGCTGAAAATTTTACCATATCATTTGCTGTACTTTGATTTTAATGTTTTTTTTTTTTCTGAAAAACAAACAAACAAAAAACTACCTTGAGAGAATAAAATAATTTAAAACCAAGTTTGAAGAATCATTGTAGTTCAATGTATAGGATATAGTTTTAACAAATGAATGACCTATCCTTTCAGAAATTACTATTACATTACTCACTGTTACATTATTACTATACATTATGCATTAGTGGCCCAGTAACTTCATTGATTTGTAAAATCTTTTTCAAAAATTCTTGGCAACTAAGTGCTGTTGATGAATAATGCAATAAATTGCTAAAACACCTGGTGTTCTTTTTTAAGTTGACTTTAAACTTATGTTAGCCACTAACCCGAGTTAGTGTTCCATCTGTCATACAAGCAATGTCATAGGAGAAGGGCCCATTTTTCCTGTGAACTAATTTTAAAGGTTTCAAATATTGACAAGCTCTGTGTATTACAGTCTGTTATTCTAAATGACATCTCCTCTATTATTTTTTTCATTCCTTTTGAATTTTACATATGGCAACTGCAGTTTATCATAGACCTAATTTTCTTTTGCCTTCTCATTGATTCATCTAAAAACAATATATTTGTTCAAAGAAAAATAATAAATTATTCCATTTTACTATCTTTTATCATAAAACAAATAACTTCACTTATGGCTGGTGGCAGTTTTTTCCAATATTGTGTGGTTCATCATATTTTATATAAGTTGTACTTCATATAAGAAAGAAACCTTGACTGTTCTGGATTTTTTAAACATTCTGATGACAGTTAAACACTATTCAATTACTTATTTTAATTTCAGAATTATTTTATTACTATGTTTCTTTTTTAAATTTGCACTTAATCTTTTAATCTTTTGTTTCTTAAATGGAAAAATAATGCTGATAGATTATAGTCATAATGTTCACTTTAGGGTGAAGTGAAAAAACTTAAGAATAAAAAGTTAACTATTGCAGACAATTTTTCTTTGTTTTTAACATTTATACATAGGCTCCAAAATCAACATTACTATGAAAATACAATCATAGGCTGATACAAATGTATGAGTGTAGGAGCTGTATGGGTAACTCACATGCCACAAGTGACAATGCCATGGGGTGACAAGATTTTTCACAATGTTAGGCAGCTTTTAGCTAAATTTCGACGAAGTATAAGCTTTCCATAACTTGCCCAGTAATTAAATTTGTTGCACATAAAAGATGTAATTTATTTTGTTTAAAATGAAAAGCAATCCTAGGCTGTATTTAGAGTAGATACGTTACCCTAGTCACTCTCTATTAAGCAACATTTTTTATTTTTCTCATAAACCCTGACAATACATTGGGGATTTTTCTGTACCTCTAGTCATTATCCATTATTTATCTCTCTCTCCTCCACACACACATAAACATTCACACACATGAACGTTCACACACACAGCACTAACCTGTGTACGTAGAGTCTGAAAGTAAACTTCTCAAGAGGAAGAAACTTGTCCGCTTTCCTCATTACCTGCACACTGTAGGCACTCAAAATATTTGCTAAATGATTTTTGTTTTCATCCTTTTATTTTAATATAAATGTACTGCCACCTAAGTAAACTCTATGTACTAGTTTAACTCAGAGAGTAATTATAAGATTAGAACATTTCAAGAACACTGCAATGTGTTTAGTAGCAACTGTCTTACATAGTTACTTTAACATTATTCAAAAAGGACCCCTTTTATATTAAAAGATAAATTCATTTCAATTTGAATATCTAAATTAAAAGTCAAATGAACTGACTTTAATCATTGTATGATGTGTTCCTTACAAACTTAAAAAAATGACTTTTCTTTTAGTGTCTCATGTAAGAAACAACAACCCAAAGTATGCATTTGGAATGAGCCAAGGTACACTTTAGAAGAAATGTTGAATTACAGTTTGCCTAAGGAATACTGGGATTGCTCACGTTTGCATATTTAGATTAATAGTACATTTCTACAAGGTTTGTGTTGTAATTAGAACTTAAGTAACATTTGTAAAGTGTTATCTGTCAGAGCCTGAAGAGACCCAAAGAGAATGTATGTCATTATGCAAAATTACTAATTAAGTACAAGTAATTTAGTAGATAATTTACATGTTCATTTTATAATAGAAATTATTTAGTTTTAGGGTCCTCTTTGTATTTCTAAAGTAATCTTGACCCAAGGGATCACAGACTGTTAAGAAGAAGTATAAATTATAGAATGAGACATATGTTTAACTGACTCATAGAGCTTTTGTTGTGGCTAATGATTCCTCGAACAGTAATTGCATAAGGGAAAACATTTTCTTTTTAAGTAAATAATGTTCATTACCTCTTAAGTCTACTGTCATTTTGCAACGTTAGTGTGAAAAAACTCCTATCTTCTTGATTAGCTCTCCAAGGATATTCAGTAGCTTTAAATTAATATTGATCAAACAAAAACCATCATATCCATCAAAGTGTTCTTATAAATGTAGATGTGTAGAAAAAAATGTTTCAATAGATTCTGGAGAGAGATACAATTACTCTTCTGAAATATATTGTATACTACTGAAATGTACTGTAAACTGTCAATATGAGGAAGTTAGGTTAGAATGGAGTATTTGGTGCCTATTGATAAGGCCTGGTTCAATAGATGAATCAAATTAAAACCTCAGTCGTAAAATTTTATATGTGTATAATCTAACTGTGGCTGTATTCTATTAATAGTTGTCATCCTAACAGTGCAATTTTGAGGAGAAAAGAAAGAAACTTGTCTTCCAAAACAGTTCTATTTTTAAAAATAATTATTTATTAAATTAAATTAATTTATTATTATTAAACTTGCTACAGGACATGTGAGGTCACCAGAGAGAGAAAGAGAGAGGAAAAGTGAGAAAGAAACTCCCCAGGTCCAGAACTTGAATTGTGGTCAGTCATGTGGGAGTCTAACAACTTATAACCACAGCGACAAATGCTAGTTCCAAAACTGTTCCATTGTACTTTTAAAACCCAATTAGCTAACAGATCCATGAGGGTAGGGATTCTTTTTATTATAATCGTTTCTTTTTTTTAAATTATTTTTAAAATAATTATTTAATTTTATTTATTTATTCATTTATTTTAATTTGACCAGAGAAAGACACAGAAAGAGAGGGAAAGTGAGAAAGCAAGCCACTGGATCTGGGACTCAAACCATGGTCGACCATGTGGGAATGTCCAGCACCTTAACCACCATGCCACCTGCTGGTCCCATATTATAATAGTTTCAATCCAATAATGTAAAACAGTGCTGAGGAAAACTTTAGGTGAAATTTCTCGAAAGCTCTGTTTTCTTTTGGTATAATCTGCTGCTGGTTTTTAAATAAATTTCGAATCATTGTTTATTTTATATTATTTATAAACATTTTATTGACTTATTGACTAATATACATAATGCTATCAGATTTTCCCTGATAAATACTTTAGCCGATCTCATCTATTCTGATAAACTCTGTTTTAAATTTGAGAAGAGTTGTGGTTTTATTTATATTTCCAAGTCACTCTAAGAGGTATCTAACACTGTATTTAATACCCAGGTGGAAAATATTTTGTTTTTCAATTCTGTTATAAATTCTAGTGCTACCAAAAACAGTTCAAAGAATGTTCTTTAAATACATCCAGGCCATGTAAACTACTAAGAAATAGGGGAAGATGTGGTTTCCTAAAAGAGAGATGTTAAATAAGTTTACATATTTTCTTTATTTTTTTAAACTTTTATCTAATGTTAAAATTACTTATAATAGTCTAGAGATGACTTAAAGGGTGTATGTATGTGTATATATATATATATGAGAGAAACTGTTATACAAGGCATGTATTGATTTTGGTATTTGTAGGAGAACTTTGAATCAATCCCCTTCAGATACCAAAGGATGACTATAGTAGTAAAAAGTGCTTTGATGCTGGGACCGGAAGATGCTGTAATTTTTTTTTTTTTTTTTTTTTTTATTTTTTTGGAGAGGTTTTTGCTATAGGGCGCGTGCGCTCGCCAGACAGACAGAGAGAGACATAGAGACAGAAAGCAAGAAATCACCCCCCAGGGGGGATGGTCACGCCGCAATCCCTTCTCCTCCATTCTCCTGTTGGGATCTTGGGCACGCACGCACACGTGCCCGGCGTGAGATTTAAGCCACCGGGTCCGAGACGCGAACCGCGGTCGACTACGTGGGAGTCCAGCGACATAGCCATTACGCTAACTGCTGGTTCCCAAGATGCTGTAATTTTTACATTGCTGAACTTCCAAGTAGTCGACCATGGTTCAAGACTTGGAACAGGCAGCCTAAAACTCAGGCAGGGTGCATATACATGTATCCCCCAAATCCCGAGAGGAGAATGGAGAAGAGTTGTGGCATGGCCATCCCCTCTGGAGTTGATTTCTTGCTTTCTTTCTCTATGTCTCTCCAGGAAAGAGCAGGTGCCCTAAAGTAAAAATCTGTCTCAAAAAAAAAAAAAAATTATAAAAAGCGCTTTGATGCCAGTGGCTGGATTTCCTTCTTTTAAATAGCTCAATAGTATTTAATTGCATTTATTTTCCAGATTTTCTTTATCCATTCATCTATCGATGAGCACTTAGATCAATTCTATCTCTTGGCTAATGTGAGTAATATACATATCATATTCTTGAAAAATGCTAAGACAGTGGCTATTAAGCATTCTCCCTATAAAAAAGTTAATTATATATGATAATGTTATTGTTAACTAGCCAGACCTAACCATTCCATAATGTATATACTCTTTAAGACATCATGTTGCTATGATAAATTGATATAATTTTTTATTCAACTTTATATTAAAAAAACAAATTAGGAGTTCCAGATTGTGGCACAGTGGTAATACAACTCTGCAAGGCTTATTTACATGGGAAAGTTCCAGGTTCATGTTTGGAAAATGCTCTAAACACACCAAATAAGTGCATGCTCATGATCCCCACCTGGTTGAAGCTCTGGGTAGCTGATAGCTTGAGGACCCTGTTGAGGGTACTGTTTTTATCTCTCACTCTATCTCTTTCTCTGTCATGGAAGAAATAAACACTGCAGAAAAAAAAATTGAAGAAAAAAGTGGCTTTTCGTGTTTTAATAGACCTAAAAAGCATGGATTATAAGCATCCAACATTACGTAATAGTTTGTGGGATATTCCCATGGAAATATTTAAAATAATTAAATAAGCCTCTGTACACGTGTGTTGTTATTATTCTCCTTTGCTTCATTGCAATGCATGCCACCAAGTGACCTATGTATTAATAGTTTTCTGAGAAAAAAATGAGTAACATGAGACTTCCTTAAGCAATTTCTTTTTTAAAAAATGAAGTTAACTCTAGGCTGTAGAGCAAGAGGTAATGAAAATACCTGTAAGACCTTCTAAGAAGTCAAAGGAAAAGAATCAAATAGGAAACTTCAAATGTAAACTAGTCTTAACTGCAATCTCTAAGTAAATCCAGGCTCCTGGAGAATATAAAGCTGTTTACAAAGCTGTTTAAGTTAAGGGGAAATCTCTGTTACAAGTGTGCTTTGGCAAGAAACCCCACGTGATGAGTAGTGACCTAGATCCTCAGCTAATCTCAAGGCTGCAGCTTGAAAAGGTAAATCAGAAAGCATAATACCTTTTCAATGCTGTGTTTTTGACACTAAAGTTAGAATTCATATATTTAAATATGTTGCAGGTTAAATGTTAGCACATTAGAAACTGCAAATGCATTAACTTGTTTTTATTCATATAAGTACATAAAAATCAAGATTTTATAAATGATTATAATTTATATTATGATTTATGTCAAAGATAACAACAGATGAACTATCATTTACTTATATCAAAAGCATTATATAACTGGTTACTATGTTAAAGGAAAAGTAATTTCCATATATTTGTAAAAAACAGGAAACAAATCAAAGAAACTGGTAAAATTTTTAAAATATCATAATTCTAGAAATAATACTAATAAAGAAATGCAAGACTTCTAGAAAAGAACTATAAAATATTCCTAAAAAAAGGAAGACAAATAAATAGAGGGGTACCATTTTCATGAACTAGAAGGCCATATTATAAGAATTTCAGCTGTTAAATGTAACAAGTCATCATAATCACAAAATCGAACAGAATTATGTGTGCACTTATGTGCAATTACTTTCCATGGATTGTGTTCTTGGTGTTATATCAAAAAAGTTATCATCATACTCAAGGTCTTCTAGATTTTCTTCCATGTTATATTGTAGAATATTTAAAGTTTGAATTTTACATTTAGACCTATTAATTTTTGTGACAGTTATGAAGTCTGATTTGGATTCATTCTTTTCACAAGTGGATGTCTAATTGTTCTACCATCATTTGTCAAAAAGACTATCGTTTCTGCATTGCATTGCTTTTGCACATCTGTCAATGTTTGACTATATTTACACGATTCTATTTCTCTATTCTATTGAGTTTGTATATTCCTTTGTAATCAATTCAGTCACACTGTCTTGATTATTGTGACTGTATAGTTCAAGTCAAATTTGGATAGTGTCTGTCCTCCAAATTTGCTTTACCTCTTCAATATTGTGTTGGCTTTTCTGGATCTTTAGTTTTTCATATAAACTGTAGGATCAGTTTGTCAGTAAGTGCCAAAATAACTTGCTGAGACTTTTATTCAGTCTACATTAAATCTATAGTTCAAATTGAGAACTGACATGGTAATGTATTGAGTCTCACTATCCATGTTCAGATTCTCTTCTCCATTTATTTACGTTTTTAGTTTCTATCATCAGAGTGCTGTAGTTTTCCTCATATAGATCTTACACATATATTGATAGACTATCAGCTAACTATATAATTCCTTTTAGCTGCTAATGTAAATGCTAATGTGGTTATGCCATAATCCCGTTTCCTCCATCTTTGCCTTTGAGATTTTGGGCATGAACACACATATGCCTGTCACATTTCTCGAGATGCCAGGTCCAGGACTTGAACTGGGAGTCAACCATATGGGATATAGTCACCTCAACCACCACACTACAGGTGCTGTGGCTCAATGGTAATATGTTTTTAAATTCAAATTCCATTTGCCCATTGCTAATATATACAAAAGGGATTAATGTTTATATATCAACTTGTTATGCAGCAATTGTGCTATGAGGGCATTTTAGTTCTAGACTATTTGTCATCTATTTTGGATTTTCTACATAGATAGTTATACCATCTGTAAATAAAGATAATTTATCTCTCTTTCTCTCTGTGTCTTATTGTACTAGCGAGGACTTCCAGCACAATACTGAACAGGAATGTTGGTATGAGTGTATATCCTTGTTTTGTTCTTAATCTTAGCAGAAAAGCTTCAAATTTCTTACCATTATGATTATAGCTACATTTTTCACATAGATTTTTTTTATCCAGTTGTGGCTGTCTCTGTCTATTCTTAGTTGTTATTCTTGATTGTTTTTACTGTAAGTGAGTGTTGAGTTTGTCACATTCTATTTCTGCATTGATATGCGATTTTTCTTTTTCAGCTTGTGGATGTGATAGATTATGTTAAAATATTTCAAAAGTTAAACCAGTCTTGCATACTTAAGATACAGCCCACTTGGTTGTGGTTTTTCATTTTCCTGTACCTTGTTGGACTTGCTTGTTAATATTTTGTTTGGAATTTTGCATCTATGTTCATGAGAAATGTTGGTCTACAAATTATTTTTCTAGTGATGTCTTTGTCTTGTTTGAGTATTATGGTAATATTTACTTCAAATAATGAGTTAAGAAAATATTAACTCTCCTTTTATCTTGTGAAAGAGATGGAAGAGAATTGGCAAAATTTCTTCCTTAAATGTTTGGTAGTACTCACCAGTGAACCTATCTGGGTTTGGTGCCTAATGTTTTGGAAAGTTATTAATTATTGATTCAATTTCAAAATGTCTGTTTCTTCTTAAGTTTTGGTTTATGGCATTTTTCAAGGAGGTGCCACATTTTATACAAGTACTAACCCCTTGAAAAATGCAATCAACTCTATTAGCATAGATTAGTTCATAAGGTCCTTTCTTTTCCTCTTACTGGGATCTGCACTGATGCTCCAACTGCCATTTCTAACACTAGAAATTTGGACTTTCTCTCTTTTTTTCCTCACTTGCCTAGCTTGGGGCTTATCAATTTTATTAATCTTTTAAATAAGAGCCCTTATCATGTTAACCAGAATTGTTATAAATTCATGTTAATTTCAACATTCCTGACCTATGATTCTGGTGCTGATGCTCATTCTGTCTCTTCAAATTATGTTTGTTTTTCTGTATGCCTTGTAATTTTTTGGTATAAGGGCAAATTTATGAACTTGGTATAAAGAACTATGCTAAGCAGATCTTTGGTAATACAGTGGCAAGGTACAAAGGAAAGGGAAGTGTTCTATGGGTCTTATGATTAAATCTGTTTTTTAGTAAGCCAGAGCCCCTGAACAGTAAACTTTACAAATAATTTTAAGGTGTTTTTAGTTTTTGTTTAAATTATTTTCAATTCCTTAGGTTGTACAGAATAGTTAACACTATGCCATGTGGTTTACATTCAAAATATATATTACTGCTTCTGTAACATTCTATAGGGAACTTTTCTTGACCCTAGGGAGGAAAAAAACAGAGAAGAAAATTTAAAAAAAAAAAAGAAAGAAAAGAAAAAAGTACTTCCATTTTGAAAAGAAGACATCCTACTGATTTCCATCTGATTCTCAAATTCTAGACTATCAACATGAGGTCAAGTCTATGTTGGGCATCTATATTTAATCTAGTCTGGCTTTATGTGGCTTCTAATATTAGCAAGTCCAAAACCATAAGAATGCTCAGATCTCGCCTGTCCATAAGCATCCCAAGAAAGAGTTACATAAGAAATATTAGGCTAGGAGGAAAGAAAGCACTTCTTTAAGTTCTATATGAATGTTTGATAACATATTTGAATTCTGATATAGATGAACAGAAATTCTGCCTTAGACCTTGACACCTAACAATGTTCTATAACTTCCTGAATTTAACTCTTGGGATCTCATGTTTTCATAGTCACTCCTATAGTGAAAGGAAATCGAAAATGACAGAACTTCTGAGGCCATATATTGGGTTACAAACCTAGTAGGCTGAAGTAAAAAGAAGAAAAAAGCAGGTAAAAATACATGTAATATTTTGTCAACTAGGAAATGAGAACGAATAATGAACCAGTTATGGATCAATAAAAATAAGTGGTATTGCTTCCGTTAGGGAGGAGGATTTTGAGTCTTCCTCTTTTCCTTCAATAAGCAGACAAACTTTAAAATGAAATGGGAGTACTGAGAGTTACAAAGACTTTTGGCATAAAAGCAAGATTTAAACTGGGACCTGAAGGATAAGCAGAAAATAAAACTAAGATTATTTTAACACTTCAAAGGAGTTGATACAAGATCGTTTTATTTCCAGCATGTTGATGAAGGGAAATAGCAGCATAAGCAAAAGTTTGAAAATTACACAAGAACCAGAGAATGCACGGTTCCTTAGGCCATATTAAAGATTTGCAACTGACTTTAAGAGTAATGGAAGGCCATGAAAAGCTTTTAAGCAGAACGGCATAATCAAATTTGCATTAACCAATATCATTTTGGTTAAAATAAAAATAAACATTAAAAGAAAAATGAGATTACCATGTAACTTCAGTGCTGATGGCTTTTTAGCAATTGTATTCTATACAATATAAATGCCATTCGTATAAGTATTATGTATGAAATATTAGTGAACAGACTGGTGAATAATAGTAGATTATAATTTCTAATGCCTCCCATGGTAATTCAGTAAAATAATGATATGTCAAAACAGTCAAGTTATAAATTCTAAAATTTGGCTTGTATTCAAATTGGGGCATTTCTTTGATTAACAAAGATTTGCTAGAATTACTATTATAAAAGCTTTCTTTAACTTTAAGGAACTAGAAGTGGAAAAATGTCAAAACTTGTGGCACATCGGTATGTCACTGGCACATGTGCAAAGATGAAATAGATTTAGATGAAAATTGTGATGCATTACAGACTATCAGATATGACTTCTCAAGATAAACATCCCACTGGAATACTAATTAAAAAAAAATAAAGCACAAACAAATAAAGACCATTTTCACTGAATGCAAAAAAAAAAAAAGTCAATTACAACAATCACCATTCAGTGACATTGCCCTTGGAACGCAAATATACTCAATTTGGCAGAACTTCAAAAGGGGGACTTTTTAATATCTAAGGTGGTGTAAATATAAATGGGTTAACAAAATCTGATGCAATATCATTAGAAAAACTGCCAATACCTCTCAGAAACTCAGTGTTTCTCTACTATAGTAAAGAATACCACTAAGAGGATAATTTTTCTTCTTTTGCTAGGTGGAGTCAGTTGTATGCTTCAGGAGAACTTCAGCTTAGTTAAGAGCATTCTGTGAACTCTAAGATAAGACATAACCATGAGACAAAACCAACAGATAGATATCAATCTCTCTTCTAGGTAAACATACACAATAATCTCTCTTTAACAAATTCAAATAGTAGTGTATTTGTACCTCAGAATTTAGTCCAGTGGTATTTTTATAAACCTTTGAGTGTAGCAGGGATTTGTGTAATACATAAAAAAAAAACATATTAAGAAGCTTTAAGTAAGTCCAATATTTTTTCATTACCAGAGAGAGAGAGAGAGAGCACCCCACAATGGCATATGGTCACAGCACAATTCTTTTATTTCACTCGTCCATCCTATCAGGATCTGGGGCACACATACAAAGGTACAGAGCATGTTGTTCAAGCTGCTGGGCTAAGACTGCAACTGCAGTCAGCCACACGGAATATGGCTTTCTATGCACCACTGAAAGGCTACTGTACAGAGCTGGCTCTCGAGTAAGTCCAATTTTGTAATTCAAATGTATTAGTTTTCTTGCTAATAATAAAGCCTTGGGCTAGTCCATGGCCTGCTGGTTAAAGAATTAGACCCCATGTAGCCAACCACATGGTTTGAGTCCTGGACGTGGCAGCTTGAAAAGTGCACTGGGTACACGTTGAACCTACCCAAAAATCCCCCAAGGAAGGGGAAATGGATTATTCTCCATTAGGGTAGGAAAGGGGATGCACTTTCTCATTTTCCTTTCTCTGTCTTTCTGTCTCTGATAAGTGCACATGTATTCTGGCAAAATAAAAAAAATAAAATCCTTTAGTAAGGAAAATGAGCACTCAATAATCAAATTTTTGTGGTTTAGAATTTTACATAATGGGCCCACTTTGTATATGCATTTTTAGATTTTTTTCACAAGATCTGTTTATTTCATTATCAGTTGGAATTGTTTTTCTAAAATTCTTTATATAAAAATATCATTCTAGTTGTTGGTGTACACAATAGATTAAGAATTGGTTCTCTGTTGTGGTACAATTCTAAAACACTAGTATGTAAAAAAAAATGTTGGGTGTAGACTACACTGAAGTAAAACTCAAGAAACAAATAACTTATTAAATGTGGATTTATAGTTAAACATTCCTGACCATTTGTAATTTGTTGAAAATTGTTGGTAGCAATCTATTTATGTTGGTGACTTCATTGGATCTGACCTTTCGGTTATAATTTTCACTAAACGCCTAATGTAGTCTAATAGAGTATGTATGAAATCATGAAACAAGTCCCATTATCATACAAAAACAAATTTAATTTTATGCATATGGCTAGTATATATTGTAAAATGCATTCCCTAGGACTGTACAAAATGAGGTATAGGAAAACCACCTTTTCTGGTTGTTTCCTAACAGGAAATACCTAGTGCAAGTTCCTGTTACTTGAAGACAAAGTATCCTGAGGATATTATTTTGCTCTATTTTTTATTTATTTATTTTATTTTCTTCTTTTTAAATTATTTATTTAACTTTATTTATTCATTCTTTCATTCATTTTTAATTTGATAAGAAAGATACAGAGAGAGAGAGAGAGAGAGAGAGAGAGAGAAGATGAGAAAGCAAGCCACCAGGTCCAGGACTTGAACCGTGGTCAGCCATGTGGGAGCGTCCAGTGCCTTAACCACCATGCCACCCACTGGTCCCTTGCTCTATTTTTTAAAACATAGTTATTTTTTTAAATCTATTGGCCCTCTTATTATCTATTTTTAAAAGAGACATTAAGACATATTTTCAAATATAATAAAAGTAATTTAATTCTAAATACTCAACAGGTTAATTTTATTTTAACAAATTCCAGAAGTATCTTTAAAATCATGTTATTCCTCATGAACACTTCATCTGTGTTAGTGTTTTCCTTTGAATTATGATCTCATAATTATAAGTAACTAAAGAAATAACTACCAAAACTGAAGAATGAAATACTTAAAAGTTAAAATATGAGCATCTTCATTTAAAAACATAAGTTTTAGTTTATTCTTAAGAGAAACTGATCTGTAGAAAATTAGAAATACAAAACAAAATAAATGAAAAGTATTTTCAAACATGTCTTCAATATTGAAATACCAGATTTTATTTGATATCTTCTGTGATATAAAAATATTAAGAACACAAAAATACCAATATTAAATCATTTTAAACACTATTTTTATGCATTTAAAAACAAAAAAATAAAATGTTAAAAGGCACATATTTTTACTAGGTGTATATATAAGCAGGCATCTATCTATACAATAGACTTGGCAATACATATGTATAGAAAAAGGCAAAGAGTGGAAACTGACTCAAGGAATTTTATGTAAACTAGCTTTTACTAGAATGCTTATCAGAAAGGTGAAGATTCTACTTAATCTGTCAAGGAATGTGGGCACCAAAAATTTAGTTTTCTTGAAAGAATGAAATTCTACTTTCTACTAGCATGACTTGATAATCTCTCACACTCAGAGACACATGAAAAAGAATCTGTACAATCCTTGAATAAATTAATCAAGGAAATCCACAGAATCACACATTTCTGGAAGCTGACTTAGCCCTTTTTTACAGCAAATATTGGAAATAAGCAATTTCTAAGATGATAAATTACTGTCATGAAGTTATAGCTACTATTCACCTAGACATCAGATATCATATTCTAATAATTCCTAGAGTACTTAAGAGATGGGAATTCAACTTCCGGATATTATCTTGATAATCTATATGCAAACATTATGAAATATTGTACAAATATTCAAATATGGAACATTATATAGATTGGATTTTTGAGAAAAGGATGTCAAGGCCTGATGCACCAATTATATTTCCCAGTACTGCTGCCTGCTCCCTTCCTTAATAGCTCTCTGCTTCTGAGGTAAATGCTTCTCAACAGAGTGATTCAGAGAGCTAATGATTTACAGTTGGGATATGAGTTTCACATAATTTCTTATAGTAGACTGGTATTTATAAAAACATGTTACTAAAGACTAAAAATAGTTGCTATAGGTTTTATCCAAGGTACTTCACAGAAAAAGTTTTGGTTAGAAAGTATTGTGAATATAGTACTACCAGAAGGAAGGTGTAATGGTTACTTTGCTGGAATCCCACATAGTCAACTGTGGTTTGAGTCCCAGACTTGGTGGCTTAAAACTCACACTGGATGTGTTTGTATGCATTCCCAAGATCCTGGGAGGAGAAAAGAGAAGGGGTTACAGCGTGGCCATCCCACCTGGGGGAGTGATTTCTCGTTTTCTATCTCTCTGTCTCTCCAGCAAGGGCACGTACCCTATAGCAAAAAATCTCTCTCTGTCTGGAAAAAAAATATATTGAGAATATGGAACTCTGAAAGTAACAAAAGCAATACAAATGAAATGTGTGTGTAAATTTATATGTGCAGTGTATGTGTACACTTTTTTCCCAGTGTTCAAAATATTTTAAAACATGACATCAGTCATTTAAGAAAGACTGAAAATTTCGAGTTTGAAATTGAACTTTGGAACAACCTTCAAAACCATAAACAAAATGAGAATATGAGAGAAAAAATGACAAAATATTTTACTTAATAAACACAAAAAAACTAACAAATCTATATAAATAAAAAATTTATAGGAAAACAGATTATCATAAAACATTAATCACAAATATGGAAGCAGAAATGGCCAATAAATACAAGAAAAATGCTGTTTAACTTTTATAATTGAAAAAAAGCAATGGTGAAATATTTTGTTTACATATAATGTTGAACTAGCCAACAACTTAAACAAAATCCCTGTTCTTTATTGTCTGCTACACTTGTAATGAAAATTTAAATTTTAGTCATATTTATCAAAATTATTTTAACTATCTAGCTCATTTTTGGGGGGGTGAGTGTTAACAAAGGAGCGAAAAGTGAACATAGTTCTTTAAACTATTAATCTCACTTCTTGGCCAGCTGCATGAAGTAGTTGTAATGTACTACTCAGTAAAAGTGACATCCCACTTGGCAACTAAGGCTCAAATCCCTAGCCAGCCTGAATCACACTAAGCATGCCAGTGCCCAAGATCCCACAGGTTGGAGGATAGGAGGTTGGGGATTGCAGTATGATCAGACTCTATGGAGAGTGCTCATCTCTCTCATCCTCATCTGCACACCTACACACTTTATAATGAAAAAGAAAAAAATCTACTTCTATACATTTTCTTAAGAAAATAGATACATCTATATGCATGAATTTGCAAAGATGTTTATCTTCAAGTTTATGATAGAGGGAATATAAAAGGTGGAAGCAATCTAAGCAACATACATGTTTATCAGTAAGAAATTAGTTATTTTAAGATACATTGCATTGTTGGAAAAGTCATGACATATTTTTTCTATGTAAAAATGTGTCCAGACTTTTCCAATGACCCTATAGTAATTTTACAAAAGATAAAAGTCATTAAAATAATAATGTAAATAATTATTCATGAACATAGAATATGACTATAACATATTTTCAAATTTAGAAAGCAATTTCGAACAGGATTTATATAATGATCAAATGTTTCTTAAATTACCTGTTCAATGCATAAAAATAATTTGAAGGAAATGCAACAAATTTTAGAAGTCTGTCTGCATAAGATTACATGTTACTTTTTAAAATGTTTTCATTGTCCACTTTTTTCATTTACTAAAAATGATTTTTAAAATTCAGAAAATGTGCAATGACTATAAATGTAATTTCCACAAAAACAAAACATGTTTTTCATTTATAGCTAAACTATTGCCAAAAATATTTTAATATTTTTTGTACTAGTTATATAGGAAACAAGCTAAAAAAACAACTATACAAAGCATATAAATTAAAACAACAAAAACATTTTCTAGACATCTTTGGTATGAATGAATCAGAATTTGCAGAGTAATTATATAAATGTAACTAAATAAATCTTGTCTATTTTCAAAAGGATTTAAAGTGGCATATATTAAAAGCCAATACAATCCTTTAATATGAAAAGTATAAAAAGGAGTAACATAGATGAAAAGGTGGAAAGAAAGCAAGATCTGGGAATAGGACTAAAGTGAAAATTAAGCTAGAAAATAGGTTAAGTGATGTAATTTCAATTCACCAGAAAATCAGTTAGTGAGTGTCTGATAAATCAAGGCTAAAAGTGGAAAGGTTACACAACTTTCATGCTGTAATAAATGGAGATGTAAATTCATAAAAATAAAAAAAATAAGTTTCTTTTCTGAACCCTGAGAGAATATCACCACACAGAACAACAAAAATAGAGATTAGAAAACACAGTTTTTAGACAAAATCTCTGTGTTCTATATAAATGGCTTTTATAATATGGGTAACTAGCAAAAAACATAAGGCATAATATTAAGCTATATAAATATTAAGAAATTAAGACCAGGTAAATTCTTTGGGTCGCCTAAACTTACAGTTTAACAAGTGTAGAAGCTAAGGTTTCCTTTCTTTCCTTCCATGCAAGTCACAATTTATATAACCAGCAAGTAGTTGAATTATAGTCAACCAATGGAAAGAATAACAAAATATGGCATAAAGCCAGTTTGTAGGCAATATTAAAAGCGTCCATCATCTTAAATTAAGCCATCAGAAAAACAACCATGTCAGGATAAACATTTTGAAAATGCAATCGTTTTCTAGTATTTCAAACATTAATTCAAAATAAAATGAGATAATTTAGCTTAAGTTGCACTAAAAATTTCAAGACTTTTGGTCTATAAGAAAAAGAGAACCTCAACTGAAAAATTAGAAAATTTCTATAGGTAAAAATAAATTACTTTGGGATCCTTAAGTGTTAGGAATTATTTTGAGCATATTTTCATAGAAGAAATTAACTCTAGGTATTTTATTAAAATTAGAAAGAAAAATATGCAATAAACTCAAATAATTACCTCACTTAGGTTGGTTCAAAAATGCAATAAAATATATCTAATTATAATTATTGCTATCAGTGCTGCATCAAAATAAGAGGAATATATGATACTGTAATTAGAAAATGTTCCTCTATAAAATGAACCACACATGTAAGAGTCATTTAGTTATCCAAAAAGGAGAAAAAAAATGGCTTGGTATGAAAAACATTTAATAACCTTTACCTTCAAGGTTTACTAACCTAAGCAGCCATCAGGTAGCATCTGAAATTTACTGAGGACAGTTTAGTCAGAGATTACTACCATTCCCTCATCTGCTGCAAAGGTTGACTGGTGAAGTCAAGTTTTTCTTTCCTAATGCTTCTGGGACAAGGCAATGTTGAGGGGTTTGGAACCCAAGATCTGGCCATTCATCTCAGTCATTGCTTTAGTGGCCTCCTCAGGAGAGGAGAAGCAGATTAAGCCAAACCCTTTGCTTTGCCCTTCCTCCTGCATTACCTTAACTCTGCTAATTGATCCAAATGAAGAAAATTCCTTTCGTAGTTTTTCATCATCAATTGTGTCATCAAGGTTCTTAATGTAGAGTTTTACTCCCTGGCACTTACGAATTCTTTCCCTTTTCTGTTGCTCAAACATTTGCTTTAACTCAGCCTGTCGCTCTACTTTCTTTTGTGCCCGGCCTACAAAAATCAGTTGCCCATTTATGTCCTTTCCATTCATTTCTTCAACAGCCTTTTGGGCAGCTTCGTGGTTGTCAAAACTCACAAAGCCAAACCCTTTGGATTTCCCACTGGGATCTGTCATCACCTTAACACTCAGAGTTTTGCCATACTTGCTGAAAACTTCTCTCAGTCTCTCATCATCCATGTCATCTCCAAAGTTTTTGATGTAAACGTTGGTGAATTCACTGGCTTTGTTTCTGAGTTCGGCTTCCCGATCTTTGCGGTTTTTGAATCTGCCAACAAACACTTTGCAGTCCTTGAGAAGCTTCCCATTCATTTCCTCAATGGCTCTGTCTGCAGCACTCTGGTTCTGAAAGTGCACAAATGCATAACCTTTGGAGCCTTGGTCATCACTCATCACTTTGGAAGATAGGATCTTTCCAAAAGCTGAAAAGTGTTCATAAAGGGTTTTGTTATCGATGGATCTATCCAGATTCTTGATGAACACGTTACCAATTCCAGATTTCCTTAAGCAGGCATCACGTTGAGACCACATGAGACGGATGGATTTGCCTTTTATCATGTCAAAGTTCATCGTGTCCAGAGCCTTCTGGGCATCAGCCAACTGCAAGAAGTTCACGTAGGCATAGCCCAGAGAGCGGCGGGTGACCAGGTCCCTGCAGATACGGATAGACAGCACAGGCCCCACAGTGCTGAACTTCTTGAACAGCAGATCCTCAGTGACATCCGCAGAGAGGTCACCGACATACAGGGAGGCCATGCGGTACTTGGCTTCGACATTCATCTCCTTGCTCCTCACCACAAGCCTGGCCCCAGGAGCTGTTGGAGCGATTTCTGCAGAAGGGAGGCCAGGCCACACAGCTTGGGCTCACAGAGGGAGGGGAGTGGTGGCTTCAGGAGCAACACTTAGAGGGCAAACAATGGGGTGGAGGTCCAGCTCCGCAGGCTTGGACAACAGCCTTCCTCCAACCTCTCGCAGCTCTGGGCCTGGCCCTCCCTGGATTGGCAGGAATGAGGACTCTCCAGACAATATGAGGCCCAGGTGTTCCTGCCCAGATGGTGTGAGAGAAACCAAGCGGCAGGCGGCCGCTCCAGCGTCCTCCACAGACGCCTGGTCCTGGTTTCTGAGTAAAAATAGGCCTCACTCTGGCTGGTTTAGAGTTGCAGCGGCTCAGGGAAGAACTCC
>NW_006159867.1:2395787-2411935 GCF_000334495.1 Tupaia belangeri chinensis | reverse complement strand
GCGGGTGCCCCGCGGAAGCCAGGCGACCCGCCGACCGGGGGACTCCGCGCGGCACCCCAAGGAAGAACGGGTACGGGGTGGGAAGGCGGCGGGACCGACGGACCGGCGGACGGACGCGGTCCGGAGCTGGGCTGGGGGCTCACCCGGGCTGTGGCGGGCCGGGGGCGGGCGGGCAACCCGGAACTCGCGCGCAGAACTTCCCGCGCACTCGCTGCCAAGTGGGATGTTTTCTTTTTAATATTTTTCGAGCACGGTCTCTTCCCCCCGCCCCTCTCCCACACTTCCCACCCACCTCGGACCCCCACGCCGAGGGGCGGAGGCGGCGCCGGGTGGAGAACGCGGCCCGGCCGGGGGAGGGCCGACACACCCACCGCCCGCCGGCCGCGCGGGTCTGGCCGAGGCGGGATCCCACCGTGCACCAGGGCCTGCGCTTCCTCGCCTGCACCCTCCCCCAAGGGGCCTCGTTTGGCTCTTGGATAAGGCCCAACATCCGCACCTTGCGAGTTCTGCAGGATTCCTTCATGTTCCAGACTCCACGCGGACGTTCCTCGTACAAAACTCCAGCTTTTTCCAAGGCCAACGTGATGAACGGGAGTTCCTCAGGAGTCAGTGTAAATCTCTATCCGAATAGAAGTTCATCCTAAATCCCTTCTAAAAGTTTAGGGTTCCCTTTTAGAAACTCATACACCATCCTGCACCACTTTCCTAGCGTTCGTCTCATTAGGTACATTGAACACTTCTGGACTGGAGGGGCCAAGCCAATGAGATTCCCAGGGACTGACTTTTTTTTTCTTTTTGGAGAGGTTTTTGCTGTGCTGTAGGGCGCGTTCGCTGACCAGAAAGAGAGAGACAGAGAGACAGAAAGTGAGAAATCA
Organism: Tupaia belangeri chinensis; assembly: GCF_000334495.1. Classification (NCBI taxonomy): domain Eukaryota; kingdom Metazoa; phylum Chordata; class Mammalia; order Scandentia; family Tupaiidae; genus Tupaia; species Tupaia belangeri. The sequence goes on along the minus strand of NW_006159867.1, from coordinate 2,411,060 downwards.
CCCCCAGGGGGGATGACCACTTGGCAATCTCACTCCGCAATTCCTTCTCGGGATCTTGGGCACGAACCTACACATGCCCAGCGTGAATTTAAGCCACCAGTCCGGGACTCAGACCGAGGTTGACAACATGGGAGTCCAGCGACATAGCCATTACGCTAACTGCTGGTCCCAGATTTCCAGGGATTTGAGAGAGGGCATGCTCAATATTTACCAAGGGAACCAACTGTGTGGAATAAATAACCTAATGTTTTTATATCTGTAGACAGGGGATCATAGGGCTTACCTATAGGGTACTGAAAGTATTAAATGAATTAAGAGATTTGAAATGTCTAACATAACGTTGTAAAATGTAATAAGATTCAAGTAACATTGGTTTTGTTTCTTCTAGCATTACATAAAATTCCTTAATCTCCGTCCTATAAAACCTTAAATTTAAAATTGTTATGCATTTTAGGAAGTCAGAGTAAGTGACCTACAAAGTTGAATCAAGGATCAGTTTATACAAGGCAAATTGCTTTTCAATCGTTAATGGACATAGGAATCACCTAAGAATCTTGTTGAAAAGCAGATTCTAGTTCAGTAATTTGGGTTGGACTTGAGATTCTACATTTCTTAATAAATTCCTGGATGACTCAATTTCTGTTGGTCTCTGAATCACATTCCAAGTAGCAAAACATATAAAGCTGAGTCTCCATTTAATTGATGATATAAGAACTAAAAACTAGAAAAAAACTGAACTAAAAAACTAAAAACATTTCTTTCATGAAGAGGATACTCCAGTAAAATTCATCCTTAGTAATAACATTAACTGTAGCATGATTTTTACTATAAAATCCAAGTTATTTTTAACCTATCTAAAATTACGTATGTGGGAGAGCAGAATATGCCACCTGGTAAAGTTTGAACACTTTTCCCAAAAGTTTATGTGTTGAACCTTTATAACAGTGTTGACAGGGTGGAGGCATAATCAGATTATGGTGTTGAAAGATGCGGGTTTTAGGAAGGTGATTAGAATTTAGGACACCATGGTAAAGCTCCTACAATTGAATCCTAGTAACTTAATAAAGAAAGGAAATGAGGGCCTGCCAGTGGCACAGTAAGTAAGGAAACTGGATCCCAAATGGCAGACCATGCGGTTCAAGTCTCTGACCTGGTGACTTTATAAAAACCCATCAGGTACCTGTGTGTACCTTGATACCTTTGTCAGGATCCTAAGTGGAGAATGAAGGAGGAGTGATTATCGCATTACTATCCTCCCTGGGGGATGGTATCTCATTTTCCCTCTCTCTGTGGTGAGTACATATGCCCTATAGCAAATTTAAAAGAAAAAGAAAAAGAAGTAGGAAAGGGAACGAAGCAACACAGATGTTTGTTCTTGCTGTTTCAGTGTGATGTCCTGCTGGAAGCCTCCACCAGCAAGAAAGCCCTTGTCAGATGCCCTTCTGAGACTTGGACCTATGGAACTGTGAGTTAAACTTCTATTCTTTATAAATTACCCAGCCTAATTATGCAGCCTCATGTATTTCTGTTATTAGCAACACAATAGACTAGAACATTGCTTCCAAAATACGATGAAGAGTTCAACTGAAGCCAAGTAAGAAGAAGCAACTAGAGGAAAGATCTCTGTCCTCTGCTCTTTGCCTTAAAGTAAGATATAGATTTACATAAAGCAGGACATAGATTTACATGGACATCCCTCCTCCTCTACCAAGGAAAACACAGTTTAGCCACTGAGGATAACTTTAGTCCATTATGGGCCTGGAGATGATCTCAATTTATTATATTAATGAGCTCTACTAACCAAGATTTATCTACCATGTACTTGCCTTCCTTCCAGTTGTTGCCTCTTGAGACTCAGACTTTTTCTGTTGTTTTGGCACTTTTTAAAAACTCACTATGCTTTCTCAAATATGGTAAGTAAACTAGAATCTAAAGCCACCTCTTTAAGAACTACTCATTCCCTGGTTGTCTCCAATGTACATATGGAACATGCATATTAATAAATTTACTTGGTTTTCTCCTGTTAGTCTGTCTTTTGTTAAGGTTTCAGAAGGTTTCCTTCCAATTAAGAATGTATGGAGAGGTTGAAAAAAATTTATTCTTCCCTTTTAAGTCTATCATTTCTTCCAAATAAATTCTGATTATTAGTTTATGTTTGTGAAATTTAGTCTGCTATGTATTATCTCTATTGGGTCATTTGATCAAGTAAATAAATGAAGTGACCTTTTCTTTAACTATATCTGTTAGGCTGTAATTTTAAAAAGTAAAACAGACTGATGACATAGTTGGTGGTTACCACGAATGGAATTGAGCACCATTCCAACACATAAAAAATTCAGACAGCATTTATCATTGTTTAAAGTAAATAAAACAGTGATCACCATAGTCAACATTATTAGATTTTTTAAAAAGGAACTTCCTAAGTATATAGTCCCTGAAAATTCTGTCTGAAGACATTTTACTTCTTGGAACCATGTTTAAGATTACAATTTGTTGTTGTTGTTGTTTGTTTATTTTTATACCAGGGTAACAAAACATTTCAAGAACTCGTGAGTTTTCTATTTTACTTTAGTGTGATCTTCACTCACCATTTGGTGAAAAGTAAGGAAGTAACTTGAAATTGAGAATTTAGAACTGTATTCTTGTCTCAAATCAATTTGGATGCAAATACTTCAAACCCCAATTTGATAAATAACCAACAAGTATGTCTTTTCTTATTAATACTACTTATACTGTTTTTATCCTTATATTTGGACAAACTGAGCATTTTAAAACAACTTTGATTCTTCTCTTTAATTCCCTAAATCTCATCTTTTTATCAGTTTGTTCATTCAATAATTTCTTCATTTGGAATTTTTTTACATTTGCTCTTTATTTATGTTCACATTGCTACTGCCTTGCTTCATTTCCTCATGTATTATTGCATGAGTCTTATTTATTCATCTTCTTTTGTTCAATCTGTCTACAGTCTATTTTATATTTTGCTGCTAGAATAATATTACATTTTTAAGTGAGATTTTAGTGTTACCGGCAGATCATGTAATGGTCACCTTGCTAGACTCCCACATAGTTTACCAAGATATGAGTCTCAGACCCGGCTACTTCAGACTCAGGCCAGGTGCATGTGCATGCATGTCCAAGATCCCAAGAGGAGAGTGGAAAAGGGTTTGTAGCATGGCCATCCCCCACTGGGGAGTTGATTTCTCACTTTCTGTCTGTCTTTCTCTGTCTCTCCAGCATGTGCATGTGCCCTATAGAAAAAATGTCAAAAAAAAAATTAAGACTTTATTAAAAAAAAAAAATTGATTTCCAAGACTGTGCAAAATCAGCCCTATCCTATGTGTGTCTTCTCCTGTGAAGCAACCTGTCACTTGTTTTATATGCATATACAGCTAATTCTTTCAAAAATATTCTTTTTCCCAATGACTATCCAAATGTCATCATTCATGAATCCTGTTTTTCCCAATACATTTTTTTCTCTTAATAGTCCAGTTGAGACTGATTACTTTTCCATTTCTGAAACAATTTATTTAATTCTATTCATTGTTTATAGGTACCTAGTTCTGGCATGGTTTCATTGGCTTTGACAGACCATGACTTAAAATGGATGTTGCTTATATTAATTGTTGAACTGGCTTTCCTTAGCCAGTTATTGAATCTTCATGTATTGTTTACTTGCATGTCTTCTTAATTCTACTAATATTCTGAAAATATTTCAGTTAGGTCCCAATATTTTACCTCATTTGGAAGGAACATACTGTTGTTCAGTCTTCAGTTAGTTATTTCTGCTGTCACTGTATAAATTTGTTATGTGGATGGCTTACAGAATTAAGAACACATGAAGTCACTCTTTTTAAATGGTAGAAAATACGGTTTCTATTCATTAATACTGTTGGAAGTGAAGGTCATGGTATGTATTACAGAGAAATAAGTAAACATCTATTTTTGAGAATGGAAATGCTTGAAATGCCTTTATTTTAAAATAAAAACCTGTTACACTAATTGGACCAAACTAGTTTCTACTTGAATCATGACTCTGATATAATCAACTAATAATGAAATTTTCTTATTTTTGTTCAAAATGGTCTTTATTTTTTCTTAATAGAAAATAATTCCATGAATGAAACTTGCTCTTGTTATGTTACAAAACTGGCATGTTCAATATTTGCTCCAAAGCATCTTTCAGATTATTTGGTTTCTTCATTTTATTTGAGAACAATTATGTTCTCATTCCAGTTGTAAAAGTTTTCACATTTTTTTAACCCAAATACAGTGTTAACTTTCTTTAGAATGAGGCATATGACCTCTATGCATCACTCTGAGGATGTGGGCTTGGAAAACTATCACAAGAAAATGATAATATGCTGGCTATTTCTATGAGTAATAAAGCCTTTGTTTCCGACCAAAGTATGTTTATTCTGTCAGAACCTATGGAACTGTGACAAATGACTTCTTAGCTCATAAGTAGGATACAATTTTAGATCCTTCATAGTTCTTGACAGTATTAGTGATGAGGATGAGATCCTGACATGAGCATTGCTGTCTAGAAGAGGAAGGTTAAGGGTTTCACAGAGAGAAGTCTGGAATTTTAGAGAAAATTATTGAATTTGGTGGTATGAACATTGGCCAAACAGTACTGTCAATCAGGCAAAATAATGGCTTTCCAGATTATTGTGTGTTAATCAGGAGGAATTGTGGATGGTGGCCGCTGGCTAAGTATGGGGAAATAGATTCAGAATTAGCTGCCCCAAAGGTATCTTGATGGTTAATAAGTCTCCTCTAGGTGAGGGGATTTCCCCACTAATCTTGTACTCAGCCTCAGATCTGTATCATTGAAATAACTAGTACTAACATTCATCCAGAGCTGGAAGACATCAGACAATTTCAGAGAGCAGTTACAGAGACTTACCCATGAGCTGTGTGGGAAAGAGGGAAATTCATGACTGCCAGGAGAATTAACAAATCAATAGAACTGGTTGGTTGGAGGGGTGGGGAGAAGTATATAAGATTTGTTAAGGAAGAGAGGTAAAAGCTGTGCTGTCCTCTGATTTAGCTGTGCTTGCAGTCTACTGTGCAGTTAGATCCATTTCAAGATGAGAGAGCAAAGGCTCTCCCCCTCAACCCGCCCCCTTTTAATGTTGTTTCAGTGGGTACTGACTGCTAGAAAGAAACCTTGGCTCTTTTAGGGAGATTTTTCTGAGACAGAAACTGTAGATTAGTCATTGATTAGTATTCATGCTCTTGTCCTGATTGGATTTGGTGAAGGTGACCCACTGGAGCATAAATCACTGATCTAAAGTAATGTATGTAAATTCTTGCAGTAACCCCTCTACCCTGGAATACTCCCTCTTTTATATTAAAACAAGGTGAAAACTTAAAAGGTACTATTATGACAATTATAATGATAATAGAGCAGATTTTTTAAAAAAAGTGGCTTTTAAAAATTTGCTGCTCTCCAAGTCAAACCAAAATTATCTAGTGTGCACAATCCCGGCAGCAAGCATTCTGGTTGTGGCTGCCAGCTAAGCACAGCTCAGGCTGAAATAGATGGTGTCAATTACCACACACAACCTGATGTAGAGCTTTGAGCAGGATGAAAATATTGGAAATTCATTTGGTTGAATCCCAAGCTGCCATCACACCACTTTAAACTTATAACAAATGTAAAAGCTTATTTAAAAAGGAGTTGATTTCTGTGTGTGTGCCTCCCCTGATACTTTGCTTTGCTCGCCCCACTTTTTTTTTAAGGCACGATCTCACCATGTCACAATTCTCCTGCCTCAGCCTCCCAGCTGCGAGTATGTGCTCTATGATATTATCCGAGTTCTTTTTAATAGATAGGGTCTCACTATGTTGCCCAGGAAACCTGAAACTCACAGTCTTCCTGCCTTACCCTCCCCAGATGGATGGGATTACAGGTACATGCTCAGTCTTTAGGTTGCATTGAGAACTGAACCCCAACTTCCCAGGTGGTCCCAACCTGTAGAGTACATCATCTTGGCAGTGTGCATCACTGAAAAAATGACTAGGTTTAAGCTCAGGTTTCCCTGTTTGCCTTTTCAAAAGGAACCTAAATCATACAGACCTGTTCATACTGACGTGTTTTAGGGACTGGAAAGGTCCAATTTCAGTGGCGTTGTTGGATATTAACACCCAAGTCACAGTCCTACATAGTCCCATGGCAGGAGAGAGTGCCCAGATACAACTGAGAGGGTTTGGGCATGGTTCATAGTTGGGAAATAAGCTAAATGAACCTATGAGTGGGTCTTTTGGGCTAAGTCAATGTATTGTTTTGTTGACTTTATAATGGAATTTTTAACTAATTTCAACTCTGTTTATTTTAGGATTTTAAGTGTTAGATGCATATATATTTTTACAAATTGAAAGATAAAGACATCTTTTGGGGGACACTGAACTATGGAAATAAATTGCTGCTTCTTATAAAAATATCCAGGTCCCACATGTAAATGCCCATGTTAAAGATCATTCCCTCATTAGATTGACAGTAATCAAGCTGATGGTTGAACTTTAACCACTCAGATCACCATCATTGCTGCTCAGCCTATTGCTGTATGGTATATTTCATGACTTTATATTTTTGAGGTAGAGAAGGCAACATGGCGTTGTCCACTCTTGGACAACTTTTGTTGAGATGACTCTTCTTGGGGTTATCAGTGCTACCTCATTGCCATTGACCCATTTTTCGTTTATAGTGTTACTGTTCAAGCTCGATCAGTTCTTTTTTTTTTTTTTTTTTCCTTAAGAGATTACTGCTGTAGGGTGCATGTGCTCATCACCAGAGAGACAGAAAGACAGAAATTGAGAAATCACTCCCCAGGGGGGATTCCACGCTGCAATCCCTTATACTCCATTCTCCTCTTAGGATTTTTGGGCACACATGCACATGCGTCTGGTATGAGTTTCAAGCTACCAGGTCCATGACTCAAACCACAGTCAACTATGTGGGAGTCCAGTGACATAACCATTAGGCTATCCACTGGTCCCGTCAATCTGGTTTTGGCTAGTCATGGTGGCACAACAGTGGTATAATAGTCTGCAATGCTGGGGCCACATGGAAGGTTCCAGGTTTGTGTCCCAAGGTATCTCTGTGGACAACCATGATCCTGACTTAGGCTGGGACTGGGTCATGTTGTGAAGACCTTGTTGAGAGGCACTGTTTCTCTCTGTCTTTTTGTCTTTGAATCTCTCTCTCATAGAAGAAAAAGGAACTCAACTGCCCAGTGTGAGTACACTATTTTGGTCTTGGGAGCTAAACTGTTACATTCTTGGCTCTTTGAACTGGCAGTATTTGCACCCTGACAAAGGAATATCTTTTTATCACAAAACACACTCAACGATAGTCTGGTAGTCAAAATATATGATAGATTTTCTATGCTATCCACAGACTCTAGTATTATTAAGGATTGGAATGTCCTTCTCAAAAATCAACTCAAAAGTATTCTTATTCTCCCTTCCTCAATTCTTTCCAATTAATTTCTCTTAATATGAGTTCACTGAATGTGGCTATCCCCTTATGTGACCATCTTATACATTTAGTTCCTGGGTAATGACCAGCACAAAATGGTGGGATCTTTATGCCTATTATGAATAGTTGGCATTCTGCCCTGTTTGTTCCTGTGTGTAATGTCCTCCCTTTCCCCCAATGTCATTACCATGCTGCCCTGGCTACTGTGCTCTCCAAGGACTAGCCTGTGGAGAATGGCTCATTGCATTGAAACTCTACTGTAATTCATCCAGGTGGATATTCTTCTTAGATGGCCATATGGCCATATGTCTTCACAGTAATGACCATTCATTTGATACACTACTCACAAAGCCCTTCTACTGCAATTCATTGAGCGCAAATAGGGGTGATATGGATGGTAAATTTAGTAAAAATGTCTTTGTCTCTCATGTGCCTGCCCTAATGGATGAAAGATCTTGATACAAGTCAGGAATGAATGGAGAACAGAGGAAGTTAAATTTCCTGGAAGGGTCACAGCAATTTCATGGCAAAAATAGTAAAGCAAGGACTTAAGTATCCAGGGAATATCTCTGACTCTAGGAAGTATGGTGAAGGTAGGAAGGTTAATGATCTTTGTCTTTCAGGATCATCAAGGAGGGAGAGTTGTTCAGGAAGCAAAATACCTGTGTGTTCCTCTCTCAAAGTGAGGAAAGTGCTTTAAATTTAAGTGACTGCCAGGGTCTTCTATTCGCTACCTAATGGATGTTTGACCACAATTTGAATGCCATTCTCCTGAAATTCACTATGTCATCTATTGAAAACAGCAGGAGATAGCCTCAGATTCAGCACCTCCCAAGCAAAACAACTGTCAAGGCCTCAGATATTTCCCCCTCCCACTTTTCCACGGCTATCACTCAGTTGTTCCATGCATTATATGAATGCCATGCAGCTGTTGGCACAGATAAAGCATGATGGTTATACTGACTGGTGTCAGATAGTCCTTCAGAAAACATTCTATTTGAGATTAACTGAGAATGCTACAATGTACCAGCTAGCAGAAGGACACATCAGAGGCCCTATCAACCGTGACCCTGATGACATAGGTTACACATGTGACACAAGACTGTAGTGATCATTTCCTTTCCAGGGATTAACTTGTCTCCCCCCTGGAACACAGTAACTTGCCATCTAGGAATGGCTAATAAGTGATCTTAGAGTTTGTTTAAAACTGGAGCCAGCAGACTACTAACAGTTTTGTTGCTGGACTCCCACAGAGCCAATCGTGATCTGAGTCCTGGACCCAGTGGCTTTAAAATCATGCCCCGCATGCATGCATGCCCAAGATCCTGGGAGGAGAATGGAGGAGAAGGTACTGTGTGGTGTGCCCATTCCCCCAGGGGATGATTTTTCACTTTCCCTCTCATTGTCTCTGCCTCTCTCTCTTTCTGGCAAACAATGTATCCTAAGGCAAAAAATTAAAAAAAAAAGGAAAAGAAAATTAGGATATCATGTAGCTCTTAAATGATGGTGGAGAGTTCTCTGAAATGAGATAATCCTTGAGTGATTTTTCCCAGAGAGAAAGCTAACTTGTTATTTATGTTTAACCTGCATACAGTTATCCATATACTGGGAGTCATCCAATGATTCTGACTTTATCTGAAGTGATCAGTAACAGTATTTTGACCCTGAAAGACATTCAGGCCTTACCTCACTGTCCAAAGTCGTTATGGATGATAGAACTGCCTTAGATGTTGTTCTTGCAAAGCAAGGCAGTTTCATGTAATCACTCATATATCCTCCTGTATCTGGATTGGTGCTTCAGGTCTGATGAAAAAGGCAATACAGAAAAAAAAAAAAAAAAGGTTATTCTGTATCTCAGGTAGACTCTGATGGTTTATAGGAACTGTTTGGTTGGGTGGATCCAGAACACTGATAAACAAGGTAGAGTGTAATAATGCAGGTTTGTCCTATTCTGTTGCTTAGAATCCTATTGCTAATAGTCTATCAGTAATAAATATGCGACAAATTCAGCGGGTTTACTCTCACCCTTTGTTTGTTAGAGAAATGTACAAATGGGAAAATTTTCTAGAAAACACGATGATGAAGAAACCAAAGGTGAAATTAATATAGCACAATTCTATTTTTTTATTGTTTTATTTTTCAGCATGATTTATGAGCAGAGGCACTGACTGCCATTTTTCCATAGTATCATTACTAGGATGGTTATAAGTGAGTAGCCTTGGAAAGACAATACTGCCTTCGTCCAAAGCAAAGTGCAAGAATTCTAACTACCCTTTTTAGAGACCTGAGTGCCTTAAACTCAGTTTCTCCTCCTTTAATGCAACATACAAACCTATAGATATTACACATCTCTCTTATCGTGGCCCTCTGGGAATGGTGCTTAGGGAAATGGCACAAGGAAATGCATTCTGTAGTCTGCCTAGTGCTATTGCTTTGAGTGATAAAGTTCTGTGTCTTTGACTCAGGAGTCTCATCTTTGCTAGTATCTATGAGACTGTCACATATATATTTGGTAGTCTTAGTAGGATAAAATACTAAATTCTTCATAGTTCTTGACAATGAACAAATAAGCAAATGAACTATGGATCTGAAATAGAACTCTCTTGATTTAGAAGATAACACTTATTTCACTGGCATTTATGTATTTACCTTCTCTATTCTTGGTTTCTTAGTCCATTATTGCATTGCTATCAGAAATACCTGAGACTGAGGGGGACCAGCAGTTAGCGTAATGACTATGTCGCTGGACTCCCACGTAGTCGACCGCAGTTCGTGTCCCGGACCCGGTGGCTTAAAACTCACGCCGGGTGCGTGTGCATGCATGCCCAAGATCCAGAGAGGAGAATGGAGTAGAAGGGACTGCGGCATGGCCATCCCCCCTGGGGGGTGATTTCTCGCTTTCTGTTTCTCTGTGTCTCTCTCTGTCTGTCTGGCGAGCGCACGCGCCCTACAGTGAAAATCTCTCCAAAAAAAAAAAACGAAAGAAAGAAAAGAAATACCTGAGACTGAGTGATTTATAAAATAAAAGAGGTTACTGGCACAATTCAGGTGGCTGGAAAGTCCAAAGGCATAGGCCTAGCATCAGGATGACCTACAACATGGCTGACAGGAAAAGAGAAGATGGCAGATATATGCAGAGAGAGCAAGCTGTGAGCAGCTCTCTTTTTTATTGCAACAAGCTGTTACAAGAACCAGCCCCTTCGCATAAGAGTTAGAACTCACTGGATCTCAAGACCTCCCATTAATCTAGTCACATGAATGCTGCTGTCATGATACAATCAGTATGACTCAGTCACCACCTACTAGGCGTCACCATCTCCAAACACCAAATTCCAAAACTAGCAACTTCAAGTAATAAACAATTATCCAAACCATATGGTGTATTTCCATATTCTCATACTGTACTCTGCACTACGTCTTCATATATGACTGGTAATGTGATGAGGAACTCAAAGTTTTATTAGTTAAAATGGAAGCTGTCTGTGTGTAACATTTAGTGCCTCTTTCTAGTGTTAGTTCCCTATTTTGCGAGTATCAACAAAAGACTCATCCTATAATCAATAATTAAGCACTGAGTAGAGGATGCAAGATTTCACATGACTGACCGGGGTTCAAATTCCAGCCCCAGCAGCCTGAAAAACATACTAGACACACATGTGCATGCCCAGATTTGGACAAAATGGAGAATGAGAGGAAAAAGGGATTGCAGTGTTACCAGGTCCATTGGGGGATGCTTCAGTCTCTCTTTGTCTCTGTCTCTTTCCCATGTAGATACACATACCCTCTAACATTAAAAGAAAAAAAAAAAACTTACTGGCTTTCTTTAATCCCACTTTTTGTTCCTATTGCCCAAAGTAAAACTATCTTTAGTCTCACAAGAAAATTGAAAACAACTTAGATTTAGATTGTATTTTTGACATTTTCTAATCCTTCAAAAACTTACTTGAAACCACAAGGAAAGTTCCTGTACTTATGCCCCAAATCTTCCTGAGCACATGCCAGTGATTTGGATCACAGTGTCTAACTGTGGGTGCTTGTCTCCTTCTCTTGATCTCTCTCTGTCCCTCTCTCATTAAATAAATAAATAAACTTTAAAAGAAGCTCTTACTTTAGGGCAAATGTGATGTCTAGCCTGTCTATAATCACCTGAGAGACAATATGTAAAGTCTCCATAATCTCCTGTTTTTTTGGAGATTATGAATTTTTAATTTCAGTCTTTTCATTTCAGTCTCTGAAGCAAGTACCTGCATATACGCATACCTTATAAAAATGTGGGACCTTGAGAATTTGATGACACTGAAGAGCATCTAGATTGCTTTTTCTATTGCCTTCCTAACACTGATAGCCCATGGTCCCTTAGTGGGTGAGGTAAAATCCAGGGTTGACTGGACTCCTACCATTAGCTCTACCACAGTCTGTAGGGCACATCTTTCTTTCTCCAAGAATGAGGCATTAAAATCTCTTTAATGTCTATAGTCTCAACATTACTCATCATGGATTTCTTCTCCCGATATTTCTTACAGAAAACCTGCTGTATGATCATCCTAATAAACTTATATTAAAAGGCATAGTCTTGCCTAGTTTTCTAGTTAGAAAATCTCTTTGTAAACCCTATGATCCTTGGGACCAGCAGTTAGCGTAATGGCTGTGTTGCTGGACTCCCATGTAGTCGACTGTGGTTTGAGTCCCGGACCCAGTGGCTTAAAACTCACGCTGGGTGCGTGTGCGTGCGTGCCCAAGATCCCTAGAGGAGAATGGAGGAGAAGGGATTGCAGCAGCATGGCCATCCCCCTGGGGGGTGATTTCTTGCTTTCTATCTCTATGTCTGGTGAGCACACACACTCTATAGCAAAAAAAAACTCTCAAAAAAAAAAAAAAACACAACAACAACAAAAACCTATGAACCTACAGCTGTCTTAGTGCTTAGATAGCTGTCTCCTTCCAATTCTTCTCTCCCAAAGAGTCAGGAAATAAAAATTCTCAGGCTGAATATGCACCTAATCTTATGTTCCATTCTTCTAATAGTTATTAATAATCGTAATTCAATTCCTGATAGTCAGATGCAGCACCAGAATTCAACAATCCCAAGGAATAGTAGTATCTCACGCATGCAGGCCTGCAACCATATACACATCCAGTGCAGTACCTGAAAGAACTGGATCTTGTTCCAGCAAATCACAGGTACTTTTCAGGACATATGGAGTCGATCTCTGATAGAAAACCAGATATCCTTCCTTACTGGTATTTCTTTATCATTACCTATCTATTCTCTCCATTCTTCAGCATCCCTGGTTTATCCTTTCTCACTTCTTATAGTCAAAGTCAGCAAAACTTACTGACTTGGATCACGATATTCCTCCAAAAGGAACACAGATAAAACAAAACACAATTTTTTTTTATACTAACATTGTTTTTTCATGTCATAATATTCTTTAGACAAACATAATATGTTTTTATTCTTAAAGATTTATCCCCACCAAGGATAGGAATGAGAAGAAAAAAGGACTGAAAAGATAGAGAACCTGATCAAGTCATATAGTACTTAGGTGGTTATTAGTGAGGGCCTGATTTAAATAGTGCCACTGGGAATTAAATAATTTAGAGTTGTTATATAGTAAGAGTTCCAACTGATATGCAATCTGAAATTACAATTTGTTTACTAAATTTACTCTGCTAAAATATTTTTAAAGAATTACTTATTTAATTTTATTTATTATTGTATTTTAAGATTTGCTATAAGACGTGTACTTAGTAGACACAGAGAGAGAGAGAGAGAGAGAGAGCGCCACCAGGTCTAGGACTCGAACCATAGTCGGCCATGTGGGAGTACAGTGTCTTAACCATCATGCCACCTGCTGGCACCACTCAGCTAAAATTTTTGCGTGTAACTGCAAAACTTTAAGAGCTGTTAATCTTTGAATATCATTAGAGTATCTATAGTGTATGGAGCACAGAATATGTATTCAACTTACAATATTTTTAAAAAATTATATTATTAGTAGTTTTACAGTCTTATCTAGTCATTTCTTACACCTGCCCTAAAGAGGAGATTTAATTCTCATTGCTTTAGGTTTAGATATTGGACATAAAAACTTTCATTTGTCTAAGTAATTGGAATGTAAGAATGATAGGCAGGATTTCACTCTATGTCTCTCTAATTTCAAAACTCATGTCCTTACAATTGTTTTTACTGTATTCACTTTAAATATACTTTTTCAACGTCTTAGTGAATATGCCAGTGTCTCTCTAATTTTTTTAAACAATATCTGAGCTACCTTAGCAGGCATTTTGACAACAAAAGCCAATGAAAACTGAGCTTCAAGTGATTATCATAGTTTCCATTATCACTCTAATTTGTATTCCCAGTTGTAGACTCAATCCAGTAGTCATTTGTAATGTCCTATCTTTATTCTCTGTACCTTTATTCTTGGTATTTGTCTAATTTATCTTCCCCTTATATCTTGAAAACACATCTCTCCCTCCCTTCAGCTAGCTAATTAAAAAATTTGCAAGACTATATAGTGTTAGTTCCCAATAGACAGTTCCTCAAGGAGACATTGGATACAAATGCATCATCAGACTATGAATGAAATATCAGGGGATTCTGGGAAGATAAGCCACTTTGATGGACAGGGACTTTGAGCTAATAAAGTCCTTAGGGATCTCCCTGGCCCTCTGGAATTTACACACAGATACAGCTGAAATCCTTTCCAGCTGTTCTGTTCCCAGAAGAGATACAGGTTATTTTTAGATGACCCACAAAAAATCTTCTACTCAGGAAAATTTCAGAAGAGATGACCCAGAAGGAAAAAGAATAAAGAGAAGGACGATTTAGAATGCATGGCCATGATTGTGAAATAAAATACATGGACGTTGAATCATATCTTAAGATAACCCAAGGAAAAAGGTCATTTCTCTGGTAATATAAGGCTAATTATCTGAATGAACTTTTCTGTGATTTTTTTTTTTTGTATTTGTGAAAAGGAAGTTGTGACACATACATCAAGATTATCTGATATAATAGTAATGAAACAAACAATTACTGAGTATCTACCGTGAGCCATGCTGTTGTAAGCCTATTGCATGAATTATCTCCTTTAATTTCTTAAAGTTTATTTTTATTCATGATAGAGAGCATGGATGTATGCACTAGAGAGAGAAAGAGTGAGAGAGATGAACAGAAGTACCCTCAACAGAGTCTCATCACAATGCAAACAAACTCCTTCCTGTAGCCCTCTGGTTCATATGGATCTTGGGTACATACATACACACAAAGCATATTTTCATGCTAACCCAGTAATCCAAACCCTTGGTCAGCCATGTGGCTTCCAGCACTGAAGTTCATTTTGCCACTAACAGCACCATCAGGCTAAACCTGAAAAATTATAGTCAGTAGTTTCATTTACAAGTAAAAATAGTGAGGCATATTGGGACTAGCAGGTTGTGTAATGGTTACATCGCTAGACTTTCATGTAGTTGACTGCTGTTTGAGTCCTGGACCTGGTGGCTTAAAATCCATGCTAGGGGAACCAGCAGTTAGCGTAATGGCTATGTTGCTGAACTCCCACTTAGTCGACCGCGGTTTGCGTCCTGGACTCGGTGGCTTAAAACTCAGGCTGGGTGCATGTGCGTGCATGCCCAAGATCCCGAGAGGAGAATGGAGGAGAAGGGATTACAGTGTTACCATCCCCCTTGGTGGGTGATTTCTCACTTTCTGTCTCTCTGTCTCTGTCTGTCTGGCGAACGCATGCGCCCTATAGTGAAAACCTCTCAAAAAAAAAAAAAAA
>NW_006159867.1:2354238-2392853 GCF_000334495.1 Tupaia belangeri chinensis | reverse complement strand
GAGTGCATGTGCCCTATAGCAAAAATCTCTCTTAAAAAAAAAAAATAGTGGGCATGGTGGTGCCCGCCCTATGGGAAAAAAAATAGTGGGGCACAGAGTCCCTAAGATCAAATGATTATAAACCTAGACTATGGTCACTTTTCTTCTTTGTATCATTGGTGAGAAATATCATTGGAATGTCAGCCTCTCACTTCAGACGCTGGTGATCAGCCATTCTTGAAGGTTGTTCCTAGAAAGGTAGAGGGTGGATGGTGTCCACAGGTCCCTTATTCTTTAGGAGCAGCAATCTTTCACACTGTAGCCAGTATTTCTTAAGAAGCTCTGACTCAGGGACCAATAGATGGTGTAATGGTTATGTTGTTGGACTCCCACATGACTATCCACAGTTCGAGTCCCAGACCTGGTGGTTTGAAACTCACACCAGACACATGTGTGTGCATGCCCAAGATCCTGAGAGGTGAATGGAAGAGATATAATCATAATATGGCCACAGCATGGCCATCCCTCCCAGTGGTGATTTTGCACTTTCTGTCTGTCTCTTTCGCAAGTGCACAGATGCTATAGCAAAAATTCTCTCTCTCTAAAAAGAAAAGAAGAAGCAGCTCTGACTTGGACATGTAACTGCTTTGCCCACTTATTTGCCTGCTCTCGTCTCTGTGACCCTTTAATCCTCTATTACTGTAGACCCAATTACTTGAGTAAATGTCTTTCTACTTACACTAGAAATTCACCAATAGTTCTCTCCACCTTCTCTGGTGTTTTCCCACCCCTTTTCTCTAGACCAACATCTTTAGTCACCACTATTTTTATTGCAATCTACCCAACATTATTATCATATCCACTCTCAACTGCCATATAAAATAAAAACTAGGCCTGGGCAAAAGTTCAGCTGCTCATACAGTGCAGGAGGCCTGGAGAACTGGAAGACTTAGAGACACAATTTCTGTTGGCAGACATTCTAAGTAGTGACAACATTTTTTTTTTTTAAACTAGAGTTCTTATTGATTTTTTTATGTTATATGCATTTTAAAATGTCATCAACAATCCTTCATCTAGTTTTTCACTGACACAATTTGTCTTTAAAAACATTTTCAACCTCTTACTTTTCCTCTAGTAAACCACAATTTATTTTCTCTTCCTTTATTGATTATTAGTAGGTACATTTTGTTTTATTGATATTTTAATCTTTCTATGGCCATTAGAGTGGTTGTTTATTTCTACTCACTTCACAGACAAACAAATAGAAAACATATTACTTGGTCACTGCCTTACCTCATCCTATCTTGTAGACCCATTTGTGGTGAAGGTGTAGAACTCAGTAACTTAACTCCTATAGAGAGATTCTTTACTGGTTACTATCATATTTTCATTTCACTAGCAATCTGGAATTACCTTTCTTTTCTCTCTCTCTGAACTGTGTTTTATATCTTCTCTAAGTGCTCTCTGCAACAATCATTTATGTAGTTGTTATAAAGCTCATGAGGGCTACAGAAAAAGCACCATTTTGGAAATTATAGTATAATTACTGTAGTTGATATTTGTCCTTTCATTAGCATTAAATAGTGATGAGATTAACTAATCTTCATGATTTATTTATAAGTGAGACTAGAACAAGCTAAAAATAGGGCTCATGTTAAGACATATCTTAGGGGGAACAAGAGAATTTAGTGTGGAAAATAAGAGTCATGGGGAATCTTGTCATTGTCTTTAGAGAGAGGGTTTTAACCTATCTCTTTTTGTTGAAGAGAAAACCTAGTTCATTGAATAAGGACCATTTTAGCATAATTTGAGGAATCACTAAAAATTAGAAGAATTTAAAAATAAAAAATTGGGTAATTTTTTTGAATAGCACGTTTTAAGTATTCAAGCAGAAGCTGTATAAATACACAGCCATGACAAAGGGAATTCCTTTATGAAAGTCTGGAATATATGATCCCTGAAATAGACTTGTACTTTATTATTTATGGCATGTTTTACCATCTTGTTGAGACATAATATGAAACAATAAGAACCAGTGATCAAATCTGTGAAAGTTTAACTAAATTGTGCACAAGATGTTTCATTTCTATTGGGTGATTTGAATAGTTACAGTAGAAAGATGATTTTAAGAAAGTGTTAGGTTTGTAATCAGTACATATTGTTCTTTGTTGTCGATTACACATGTTCCTATGTTTATATTCTTTTCAGTAAAGATGAACTGTAGATACATATTCATAGGATGATTTTCTTTAAAGGATGGATAAAAGCAATAGCATTAATAACTATCATTAAAATTAAAATATGGCAGCAAAATTTTATTTCTACTTTTTTCTTCATTTTCACATATCCTAGGGAGGCTCACCGGTATCTATAATTTTGAAAACCTGCATTTAAATAACTTCAGATTACTTGAGTAAATATGCTTCTTGATTTTTGCAAGGGCAATTAGTATAATTCTTCTCTCAAGTATAAACTCTGGGTTTAGAAGAATAAAACTTTACAAGTATATATGCACATATTTTTAATGCACGAATGTTTATATGTTATATATAGCTATATGTTTGTGTGTATATTTTTTACATTGAACCAAATAAAAAATAGGGAAAATACAAGTGTATTTGAAAGTCAAATCCTCCCTCATTTGAAGAGATGCTATTTTAGGTAATTTTTCTTTTTTTAGATTTTTTTCCGAGGGCGCATGCACTCACCAGAGAGAAGCAAAGAGACAGTGAGAGGGAAAGTGAGAAATTACCCTCCAGAGGTGATGGTCACACTGCAATCCCTTGTCCTCCATTCTCCTCTGGGATTTTGGGCATGAATACACACACACACCTGGCATGATTTTCAAGGACTCACGATTTTCTTGGACTCAAACTGTGGTTGGCCATGTAGGAATTTAGCACTACACAACTGCTGGCGTAAAATTATTTTAGGTAATTTTTAGTACATATGTGAAGTAGTAGTAATCAACTTAGATATGCTTCCAACAAATATTTGTTTGAAATGTGCCAAGCATTTTATTAAATGCTGGGGGGTGAGTAATAAACTAGACAGCTCTTACCCACAGGTGCATATAGCCTAGTAGAAAAAATAAAATATATAAATATCTAAGTAAATGAGTTTAATAAAATATTAAATAATATTTCTTCATCCTTATGTATCTATTTATGAAAAGTTTAATTAACTTCCATCTTTACTTGTTTATCACACTCAGCACTTATTTAATTTTGGTAAAGCAAACATCTGAGAAATTTTATTAAGTGAACAACTAAGTAACTTAAGCTATGTTTTTTCCTGTATTTAGCTAAGGTAATAAATGATATTAGACAATCAAGATAAAAACATACAGATCTAGCCTCATTGGCGTATTTGGTAGTGTATTGAACTACAGTGCTGGAAGCCCCAGGGCTGACCAGTGACAGGTTTGGATCCTGAGTTTACCTGAAACACATCAGTTGTCTCCCAAGATCTTGACTAGCTGTAGGGTTGAGAGAAGGGACTCATGATGTAATGAGACTCTGTCTAGGGTGCTTGTATCTCTTTCTCTCCCATGCACATGTGTGTTCTCTATTATGAAAGAAAGAAAATAAATAATAAGAAAGGATTCAGTTTTGACTGGTTTATGTCTTCTAAATCTGCGGTAAGAACAGCTTTCTGAAGGATAACACTTAGATTTCCTATGTAAGAATTTTTTGTTCTAAAATACTAAATTAGTCCCATAAGCTACAAAATAGAAATAGTAGAACAGAATTGTGAACAGTTTATCTTACATAGAAAAAAAATGTATAAAAGCTTCTTAGTTGTAGCAACAACATATAAATACATTTGGATTATGCCTTAGAATAGTAGATATTGACTGAAAAATAAACAATACATTCCAAGTGTTGTTCTTCTTTCTATTGCTTTGGAAATCTATTATCCTGTAGCACCGTATCCTAATCTACTGTGCTGAAATTGTCTGCTCTAAGCCCTTAGTTATTTATTTTATGAAAAGAATGAGAGAAACATTTAAAAAGTTAAAAACAATTTATATGAGTGATAATAAAACTATGGTAATGAAAATCTGTGACTTTCCAAACAACTTGATTATGAATGCTTTTTTCTTAAATCAGTAAGTGTTAGTTTAAAAAGGTAGGTTTCCAAATGTTCATAGAATACCAGGAAATGGTAGATGAATTCCATTATTTTTCATAACTACTGACTCCCATACATTAATTAATTCCATTTTTCATCTCTTTATCAGAAACAAACAAAAAAATCTATTCAGGATTTTGAATATGCTTTGGTGACAATAAGCAGATTTTTCTGACAAAAGTAAATGAACATATGCAGTTTCTGGAATCCATTTCAGAAGATAAAGGCTTTAGTTCGATATACAGCTTTATAATTGTGAGATGAATAGCTCTAGGCAAGTTGCTTTATTTTTAAAAGCTTCAGTTTCCTAATTTGTAAAATTAGGTTACTGTCACCCATTCCTAACTATACAATATATTGCCATATACAAAGCATTACACGCGCGCGCGCGCACACACACACACACACACACACACACACACAATGTTTAAACTTTTTTTAAAAATAGAGGTATTTTTGCTACAGGGCACATGCATTAGGCAGAGAGACAGAAAGTGAGAACCTCCCCCCCAGTGGGACTGGCCACATCACAATCTCTTCTACATTCTCTTCTTGGGATTTTGGGTACACATGCACAAATGCCCAGTGTGCATTTTAAGTTGCTGGGTCAGGACTTGAACCATAGTCGACTACATGAGAATCCAGCCATGTAACCACAATGGCATTTGCTGGTCTCAATGTTTAGACTTTTTACCTTGAAATGCACCTCTTACTACATGTTATCATTGAAAAATCTATCAACTTGTCAGTGCCTAGCAATCTACCAAATGGCTCATAGGTAGAGCAGAGAGAAGAGATTTTTGTTTATTTATTTTTATTTATTTATTTATTTTTTATTTGATGGACATGTGTGCTCACAGGAAAAGCACCTCCCATGAGGAATAGTCATATCACAATCCCCTCTCTTTCATCTTGCCCTCCTTTTGGGGTTTTGTACATATAAACACTTGCTCTCAGTGTGTTTTTCAAGCCACCAGGAATAAGACTAGATTGGAACAATTGGACATGTAAGATCCAGCCCTCTTAACCACTGCATTATCGGCTAGCCTGAGAGTAGAGATTCTGTATTGAGAGCAATGAGCTGATTTCATCAATGTAAATCTGTTTAATCTACATTTTTAACTAGTGAATTAAAACTTGGATTTCATGAGAAAATGGAGAACTCTTGCAGGAGTCTACCTTTTGTCTGCTCTGACAGATGTGATTACATGAAAAGGAAGACAGAAGTCTGTTTGCAGGGGAGTAAAACTGACAATAAGTCAATTTTGAAAAAGTAGGAGGAGGGAGAGAGAAGAGAAATGAGTAAAGCAATGGTAGTGTAAAATCATGATGATCTTGAGGGACCAGGATATCTTTGGGGATTTCATTGAAATCCCTAACTACAGGGACTTTGAAAACTAAGAAGGGGGGAAAACAGAGTATTTAGGAACGATTGGTTGGGGAGGAATAAAGTACCATTATTCATCTTATTAGTTCTAGAAGATTCTCTGTTCACATACCTATCTCACAGAATAAATTATGCATTCTTATTTCCCCGTGTTTTATAGAAATGATAGGGGAAGTTTGACATTGGGATTCTCATGCATTTTGCTAGCATTGATTATTCAAATACATGGCCCATGATGTGGTTACATTCCCAGACCCAGTGGCTTGAAAAACATGTGCTTTGTGCCCCAAATCTAGACACAATGAAGAAATGGGGATGGAATTGCTATATGAGCATCACCCATGGTGGGGGGGGAGGTACTTTCTCTTGCTCTTTTTCTGTCTCTCTCTCTGGTGAGCACATGAGTCCTCTAGCAAAAATAAATAAATAAATAAATAGAAAGAAAGAAGCCATTCCAAATAAAAGACAATGGAAAAAATAAGTACTATGCTAACCACTGTGGCCACACTAAGTGTTACAACTCATGTACTCAGATTAATCTCGGTCATTGCACATGATATGAGAAGTCAAATCTACTTTTCATCAGACCCTTTTTTCCTATGGTATTTTATCACAGTTTTAATTAATATTGATTGAAAAGCCTTATAGTTCATGAAATGTCATAAATTAACGTAAAGTTTCTTACAGGTAATTCTTTGGCATTTATAAGGTTTTCATTTTTGTTTTTCTATCACATTAATTGCTCCTCATAAATAAACTCGACACATGCCCTCTTTTCATCATCTATCAAAACAAAACAGTCCAAGTCAAAACCTGCAGACAAATTTTATATACCTGGCAAATGTACTCACTAATAACACCAGCAGCATTGTTTTGATTTCCAAATGGAAAAATCCTCCCATTTGACAAGATTTTCTCTATCATCTTTTCTCAATTCATTGAAAAAAAAAAAAAAAACTGTTCAAAACAGTAGTCTATTCCAGTTCTAATCACTTCCACTCTCCCAATTCTCTGCTGAGAACTCATCACTACAACAATGCTACTCTTCCAAATCTTCCTGCAGCCATTACACAAATTCTGTGTCACTCTTCACTTTTACATTTTCTTGGTCTCTTAGCATTTCAGAAATGATCTTCCATTTCTTCTATACCCAAGTATTGTTTAAGCATCTCCCTTGTCTGACCTCTAATAAAAATATGTTTAAACTCATTTATTCTTACTTTATGAAATATGAGTAGGCATTAAATATATCCTGAATGAAGTTAAAGAAGGGACTAAAACCAGTTAAAATCACAAGTTTCCTATTTGTATCACAGAAACAATAGGCTGGATTATCCCAAATATCCATTGCAAATTAACTGTCTCACATTTCTTCATTCTTGGGTTCTGCCTACAGAATAGCTTAGATCAGGAAAATTGCTCCAATTTTTAACTGAGGAAAACATGGCACTTTGCTCATCCTCATTGGCTAAAGCAAGTAATAGGACTCTGTATGAGTTCCACAGGGTGACAATATAGGATGCTCCATCAGGAGAGGCAGCAACGTTGGTGAACAGGAATACAAACTCCTGTAACATATAAACAAACAAAAAATAAAATAAATCATAAACAGAATCCTTATAGTACTTGTTGCCTAAATCTTGATAATTAAAAAATATCAAGAGTTTCTCTGCATTTCAGGACAAACTGTAAATTATCTTCATTGTTGGGAAAAATCTATTACAGTAAAATGCTAACTAATAAATATAGCATGAACACATGCATTCAAAAGGCAGATTTTAGGCGAGGACTATAAATGGATACTAAAATGAGTAGGTCCAGTGTTTGGGAAATACTATTTGCTCTGTTTCTGTTGTGGAAACACTGTACTTGTATCGTGGAGAAAGCTGCAGGTTAATGTGATTAATCCTAACAGCACTCATAACTGGACAACCAACATTACATTTCTCCTGTTGCGTTGCAAAAGGAAGATAGCTCATTGCCCATGAAATATTTATACAGAGTATGTTCAACCTGAATCTAATCAAACCCTGAGATTTAGCTTCTGTTTGCAGAAATAAAGACTTAAAGAAACATGGAATGATAACACAAGGGAACATTTATTTATTTTTTAATTTAAATTTATTTATTTACATTAATTCATTGTACTTCATTACAGCATACACAATGAGAACATTTAGATAAATCCAATTCATGGGGTATTCTTTAGGAGAATTGGCTATCTTTCAAAAAGTTAATGTTAATTAAATTTTTTTTTTAATTTAAGGAGATTTTTCTATATTCAAAAAGACAATGGAACATACAGTTTGAATATATTATGTGAACCTTGATTGGAACCTCCTTTGAATTAAGCAGCAATAAAACATTATTTTGAAGACAATTGACAGCACTATTATGATATAATGTGATTATTATTTCTTTTGTCTCATAATGGTATTGAGATCAGATAGGTAAATATCCTGATTCTTGAAAGAGGCACATTGTGGTACCTATCTGTGAAGTTTCATAAAGTTTGCAGCTAAGTATAAATGGTTCATAATATAAAAATATGACAAAATAACTTCAATTTATCAATATAGAGAGTGGTGTGTGTGTGTGTGTGTGTGTGTGTGTGTGTGTATGTGTGTATTTCATTGTACTATTTTACTACTTTTATGTATGTTAAAAATGTTTTTTAACAATAAGTGGAGAACAAGCTACAGTGGGATTTTCTCCTCACAAAATTGGCAGAGCATAAATAAACTCGACACATGCCCTCTTTTCATCATCTATCAAAACAAAACAGTCCAAGTCAAAACCTGCAGACAAATTTTATATACCTGGCAAATGTACTCACTAATAACACCAGCAGCATTGTTTTGATTTCCAAATGGAAAAATCCTCCCATTTGACAAGATTTTCTCTATCATCTTTTCTCAATTCATTGAAAAAAAAAAAAAAAACTGTTCAAAACAGTAGTCTATTCCAGTTCTAATCACTTCCACTCTCCCAATTCTCTGCTGAGAACTCATCACTACAACAATGCTACTCTTCCAAATCTTCCTGCAGCCATTACACAAATTCTGTGTCACTCTTCACTTTTACATTTTCTTGGTCTCTTAGCATTTCAGAAATGATCTTCCATTTCTTCTATACCCAAGTATTGTTTAAGCATCTCCCTTGTCTGACCTCTAATAAAAATATGTTTAAACTCATTTATTCTTACTTTATGAAATATGAGTAGGCATTAAATATATCCTGAATGAAGTTAAAGAAGGGACTAAAACCAGTTAAAATCACAAGTTTCCTATTTGTATCACAGAAACAATAGGCTGGATTATCCCAAATATCCATTGCAAATTAACTGTCTCACATTTCTTCATTCTTGGGTTCTGCCTACAGAATAGCTTAGATCAGGAAAATTGCTCCAATTTTTAACTGAGGAAAACATGGCACTTTGCTCATCCTCATTGGCTAAAGCAAGTAATAGGACTCTGTATGAGTTCCACAGGGTGACAATATAGGATGCTCCATCAGGAGAGGCAGCAACGTTGGTGAACAGGAATACAAACTCCTGTAACATATAAACAAACAAAAAATAAAATAAATCATAAACAGAATCCTTATAGTACTTGTTGCCTAAATCTTGATAATTAAAAAATATCAAGAGTTTCTCTGCATTTCAGGACAAACTGTAAATTATCTTCATTGTTGGGAAAAATCTATTACAGTAAAATGCTAACTAATAAATATAGCATGAACACATGCATTCAAAAGGCAGATTTTAGGCGAGGACTATAAATGGATACTAAAATGAGTAGGTCCAGTGTTTGGGAAATACTATTTGCTCTGTTTCTGTTGTGGAAACACTGTACTTGTATCGTGGAGAAAGCTGCAGGTTAATGTGATTAATCCTAACAGCACTCATAACTGGACAACCAACATTACATTTCTCCTGTTGCGTTGCAAAAGGAAGATAGCTCATTGCCCATGAAATATTTATACAGAGTATGTTCAACCTGAATCTAATCAAACCCTGAGATTTAGCTTCTGTTTGCAGAAATAAAGACTTAAAGAAACATGGAATGATAACACAAGGGAACATTTATTTATTTTTTAATTTAAATTTATTTATTTACATTAATTCATTGTACTTCATTACAGCATACACAATGAGAACATTTAGATAAATCCAATTCATGGGGTATTCTTTAGGAGAATTGGCTATCTTTCAAAAAGTTAATGTTAATTAAATTTTTTTTTTAATT
This sequence comes from Tupaia belangeri chinensis, assembly GCF_000334495.1. Classification (NCBI taxonomy): domain Eukaryota; kingdom Metazoa; phylum Chordata; class Mammalia; order Scandentia; family Tupaiidae; genus Tupaia; species Tupaia belangeri. The sequence goes on along the minus strand of NW_006159867.1, from coordinate 2,383,106 downwards.
TAAGGAGATTTTTCTATATTCAAAAAGACAATGGAGACATACAGTTGAATATATTATGTGAACCTTGATTGGAACCTCCTTTGAATTAAGCAGCAATAAAACATTATTTTGAAGACAATTGACAGCTCAAATATAGATTTGACAATAATGATATAATGGGATTATTATTTCTTTTGTCTCATAATGGTATTGAGATCAGATAGGTAAATATCCTGATTCTTGAAAGAGGCACATTGTGGTACCTATCTGTGAAGTTTCATAAAGTTTGCAGCTAAGTATAAATGGTTCATAATATAAAAATATGACAAAATAACTTCAATTTAGAGAGTGGTGTGTGTGTGTGTGTGTGTGTGTGTGTATGTGTGTATTTCATTGTACTATTTTACTACTTTTATGTATGTTAAAAATGTTTTTTAACAATAAGTGGAGAACAAGCTACAGTGGGATTTTCTCCTCACAAAATTGGCAGAGCTTTGAAAAAATCTGTTCTTGTCCATGGTGGTAAGGGGATGGGAACTGAGCAATTCTGTATATTAATTACTGGATTATACTGTTTGATATATAATAACAAACAATTAGAAATAACCAAGATCCATAAATAAAAAATATTTGAATAACTCATGATACATTCCATGTCACAGATAAGGAAAAAAAGCACATATTTTTTCATTAAGTCAAAAAAGTACATTGTAGCCACCTAGGTGGTTATGGTGCTGGATCCTACATGGCTGACTAAGGGGTTAGAGTCCTGGAACCAGGACTTCTGTGCCTGTGTGCCCGAAATCCTAAGAGGAGAATGAACTATAGTGTGGTTATCCTCTGGGGTGGTGGGGGTGGGGTGATTTCTCATTATTTCTCTCTCTTCTCCTCTGTCTCTCTCCCATGAGCACATACACCCTGTAGCAAAAATAAAACAAAAATGTGCATTACAGATCTTTATCTCAATTTTGATTCAAAGTTCAGCAGTGCTAGTACAAGCTATGTGTGTGTTTTTGAGAATGGACATCTAGAAAAAGGACAGTTTTTATTTAATAATTTTCTATATGCTTGGAATAAATTAAACCACAAACGACTATTATCTATCATTGTTTTCTTCTATAATAAACACAATCCACACACAATCCAATCTGCGTTGGAACTAGAAATGGCCATGAAAATGATCTGCATCCCATTAATTCCTTGAAAGGTAAAACAAAGTGAAAACTTACGCCCAAGGGACCAGCAGTTAGCATAATGGCTATGTCGCTGGACTCCCATGTAGTCGACCGTGGTTTGAGTCCCAGACCCGGTGGCTTGAACTCAGGCCAGGCGCATGTGTGTGCGAGCCCAAGATCCCTGAGGTGAATGGAGAAGAAGGGATTACTGGCCATCCCCCCTGGGGGGGGTGATTTATCGCTTTCTGTCTCTCTGTCTCTTTCTGTCTGGCGAGCGCACGCGTCCTATAGCAAAAGACCTCTCAAAAAACAAACAAACAAACAAAAAAAACAACTTACGCCCGAGTATTTATATGGCTTACTTCACATTGCCTAGCCAGATTCTGCAGAACCAAGAAAAGAACCCAGGGCCCATGATATTCATGCTTTTCTTGTGCTATGGTAACAGTCTACCTTCATGTTGCTCACTTTGCAGTAATTGCAAAAGTAAGTTCAAAACAGGAAGTTTTTGTCAACATCAGTTAAGAAAATTAATGTTCTGATTTGGAATATTCCTAGTAAAATGAATAGTTTTATTATAATATGATACTGCATTATTTTATATGATACTGCTTCTATTAATAGTCGAATGAATTTTATTTGTAAGTGGAATACATTTTCTTACATCTCTGGTTTATTTTAAGTAAGTATAAAGTTTAAATATGCTTGCAAAGTATTTTTCCTCAAAAGCATTAGAAGATACTGTATAACATCAAAAGGATTTGAAAATAGCATTTTATTCACTTTAAAACATAATTGATTAAATCAGCTGTGTGTGTGTAGATAGAGCTGAAGAAAAATGATCACCCTTGTCTTTTTCCTGACTTTTTAAAATTTTATTTATTTATTTTCTCACACAGAGAGAGAGAGAGAGACAGAGAGAGAGAGAGATCCCGAATATACTTCTCATGCTGTGATCCAGCCCCACTCCTAACCTCACCTCAGTCCCCTTGGATCACAGGTACACACATACCTGGCATGTGCAGGAAGGCCTCAGGCCATGACTCCGATCCTTCCCATGTGGATCCAGTGTGACAGAGTATCGCATTACCAATGAGAGCATAAAGAGACAATGCCTATCTTATCTTTTTTTAGATTTTAGAGTGTAAGGGGCTTAAACTCCTTCCCTCAGGAGGATGCCTTTTCAGGCTGGATGCCCTCTATCCCTCTGCACCATAATTCCTTGTTTCTTCTCATAGAAAATAGAAAATAGAAAATAGAAAATTTTTCCTTGATTGTGGAATTGGTCAAAAACTAACATCCACTCACCCACACCCTGTGTATGAAGAGTAATGTATAAATGATCTGAATATCAGAAACAGCCTTGACTCTGTTTACTGCTTTCCACGGCAGTCAGGGATTCTATGCATGGGTTCTGTGAAAGCAGCCAGGATTCCTTCCGACAGGCTCGGGAAGGCCTCTTTTGTCTTCTCTGGTGCTTTCTGTTCTGCTAACTTTTGTTAGCTCCAGTCCGGCATGTAGCTGTAGCTATCCCCGTAAGTGTCTGCTGTTCAGACCCAAATTTGTAACATGAGAATTCTCTAATTTAAACTCTGTTAGGTTGAGTTTGACATATGGACAGGGGATAGTATAAATAGAAAGAATTTCTGTTTTTAAGTTGAATGCAAACTAGCTATAATAGGAAACCCTTGTACATTGAATGCTATTGAGCTGTTACATTGTGTATTAACGGCACTGATATTTCAACAGGTCAGTGTAGTCTTTATTTTAGTTTTTAGGAAAAAAGAGAAAGGGATCTAATTCTGTAACCATTTTGAATAGTCATGTAATGCTGTCCCTGCTTATCTAAATCTTCACCTTTCTCTTCCTCCATCTTGAATATTAAGAAAAAAAGTTTCAAAATCTGATATTTCAGTAAGAGAGTAAATATTATAACATTGGGAAAGTGATGTTTTTATTGATTTTTTTTTTGTAATGTGTTACGATGACTTAAGTAAAAGTTTATTTTTTCTGAGCAAGAGAAAGAGAGCAAGAGAAACAGAGAGGCAGTCTCAACAGAGTGTCCATGCCGCAATCTGTCCTCAGTCTCAGCCAACATGGTTCATGGACACGTGTGCACACCTGATATGTTTGGGGAGGTCCCAGGGCATGAACCTGGAACTTCCCCATGTCAATCTAGTTGCATTGCCACTGTGCCACTACCTGGTCCTCTGAAATTGACATCTTGATTTGTTGGAGTGAGAGATGGGATGCGAAGAAGGTACTATGAAATAAATTTTAAATAATAATCAAGCATAAATATTCATTTTCAAAATTTTACCCACTTTTTCATCAAGTAGATTTATATCCACAGAGAAAAAGGCAAACCAGACTATAGGATATCTATACAATTTTAACAACAAATATTTACATAGTCTAGCTTATCATTCGACCTAGCACGAAATGTAGAAATTCTTCTAAAATACCAAATAATTTTCGGTATACTTCCTTTTATGCTAATATAATCATACAAAACATAAGAGCAAAAGCTGGCAGGTGGTTTACAGCTAGCAAGCAAGTGGTATAAGAGTGATACAGCTGGGACCAGCAAATGGGGTAATGGCTGTGTTGCTGGGCTCCCAGGTAGTCAGTTGACTGTGGTTCAAGTCCCATATGCAGTGGCTTAAAACTCATGCCGGGAGCATGTGCATGCCTGCTCAAAATCCCAAGAGGAGAAAGGAGGAGAAGGGATAGTGGTGTGACCATCCCTATTGGGGGGTGATTTTTTGACTTTTGTCTCTCTCTGGTGAGTGCATATACCCTGTAACGAAAGTATCCATTAAAAAAAAAAAAAGAAAGAAAGAAAAGAGTGGTATTAACTGTTTCAGACAACATGATTTCTAGATTAACTAGAATCTGAAGGTGATATGCCCAGACCAATAAAAAGAAGGAAAGTCTCAAGAAATCATATAATTTAATCAAGTGAGTGGCCTATCTCTAGCAAACCCTACAGGACTATAAGCCATGAATTCCAATGTGCTAATCTTATTGGATTTCTTTGTCTTCTTCTGAGACTTTTCAACATTATATAATTTTTTGGTATTGTGCACATCTTTGAAAACCACATCATATATTTTGTGAAATGGCGTAAGGTATAGTTAATGAGATATATTTGCAGTTTTAAAGAGTTTAGCTTGCTTTGAGATGAGTTTGTTATGCTTTATACAACCAAAATAGTGCTTCAAAATTCAATCAACTTCACAAATTGTTTAAGTACTTATCATTGAATTTTTATTTATTTATTTTATTTTATTTTTTAGAATTGACCATTTTATAGGTGCATTCATTTGATTTTTTTCCAGCAGTATGGATGGAATATTTGGGAGATATAGAAAATATGTAATTTAGTATAGAAATAGAGCCAGTTTATTACTCAAGTAATAGTGTATTTATTTTCAACTTTTAAAATAACTTAAGGGATTTTTTTCAGTTTAGATTTTATTTAGCAGCATCTTCACAGAAAGAGGAAAAGAATAAAATATACCACTAATAGATTGAGTATCACCAGACTGTTTGCTATTGAGAAATGAATTGTTTATAAATCAATCCATTCAAAATGATACATAAGTAAATATTGTAGTTGCAGTATCATTGATAGGGAATTATAATAGATAAAAGAAGCCAGGAATTTGTTTTATACCCTTTTCTTTTTTTTTTCTAGGAGTTTCTTTAAAAAAAAACCCACCTATTTATTTATTTACGATTTTGCCATAGGGTATGTATGCTCTCTAAAGAGAGGCAAATAAAAACAGCAAGAGGAAAAGTATGAAATCACTTCCGGGGGAAGGATGACCATGCTGCAATCCCTTCTCCTCCATTCTTTTCCTGGGGTTTTTGGCAAACAGGCATGCACACACCCACACCCACACACACACACACACACACACACACACACACTGGGTGTGATTTTTCAATCCAAGAGGTCCAGGACTCAAACTGCAGTTGGTTACGTGGATTTCAGTGCCTTACCCATTGCGTCACCTACTGGCACCTCAAGGAGTTTCTAAATCACATTTTAGAAACAACTCTCTTAATTAATTTTCATATTTATTTTCCATTGAAATACTTGAATAATATGTGAATTGTTATAATGTCACAAAATGAGATAGATCTACATTCAAACCATTCTTGCTACCAAGTTAATATCAAAATCAATTTGATCTTTGACCTTCGTTTCATGTCTGAAGTACTTGTCTCCTTACACCTTTGAATTGCTTACTTTAAATCTTTTAGCTGTTTAAATACCTTATTTGGAATCCAATTATTCTAAAAAAATTCAGATACAATATTGTGAAGGAAATAATCTTTGCAAGTTATTAATATTTGAAAATTTTTTCATTATGTGAAACATTTAAAAATAATCATTAAACATTTCTCTTTGAATAATTTTCCAGAAATATAATAACAATCCTTTGGAGAATAGTCCCTAAGCGGCTTAGACCTCTAAGGATGAGATGCTAGAATGAGATGAGGCTACTTCTAGAACTATCAAAGTAAGTTCATGAGGCCATCCCAGTTTCTACCACTGGGGTAACACTAAGAGGAACAGCAAGTGAGGAGGAAGAAAGTCCTTTCTCTCTTCCTCATGCTCTCATTTTCCTAGCGTCTAATATCAGCAAAATCTAATAGTAAGTCAAAGTATAGGGGCCGGTAGGTGGCGTAGTGTTGACGCTGAACTCCCCCATGGCCGACTGCAATTCGAGTCCTGGACCTGGTGGCTTGCTCTTTCACATTCCTTCACTCTCTCTTGCTCTTACTCTGTTCATCTCTGGTCAAATAAATAAATAAATAAATAAGAATAAATAAAATTAGATGAAGTAATTCTTTAAAAAAAAAAATGAATTTCAGAACATAAAGAGAAAATTATAAATATGCCAGATCTTTCCCACTTTATTCAGTATCCTCAGACACTCTTGCAAGTGTCTTTACTCTGCTATCAACAGATACTCCATGCTTCTGTCCTCTAATATGTGATTAACCTCTGGCAAATAAGATACCATCACCCTCAAAAGGTATAAAATCATCCATCTCTGCATGAGGTTAATTCTTTTTGTAGTCCAATCATTATCCCAATAGATTTCTGTTAACAATACTAAAAAAAAAATTAGACAAAATATCACCAATAGAGTGTTATTACTAAGTCATTAATTTTTTTAAATAAAATCTCTACAATATGAAAATTTGAAAAAGGGGGGTGGGTGGCAGTTTAACCTATGATGGGTTAAGGTGCTGGACTTTCACATGGTTGACTTGGTTTAAGTCTCAGACATGGCAGCTTACTGGCTCACTTTCTCTCTCTGTCTCTCTCTGGTTAGATTATGTGTCCTATAGAAAATTAAGTAATAATATTAGTAATAATAAATAAATAAATAAATAAAATAATTATTAAAAAAAAAACTAAGTAGTTGATAGACTTAGATCGGTGCTATTATCCCTGACTTTAAACCCATAGTGAAATTTAACAGGTTAATGAAGTTATGGTGAACCACTGGACTCATAAACCCATGTATGATAACTAAGTATCTACCTATCTATTTGTTCGTTTGGCCTTCTCTTACTCTTTCTCTCTGTAGTTCTCTCGCATTTTAACTTTACCACTCTCTGGCTCTTCTTTCCATTAGAAAATGTTAGGCACTGAGTTAGTCCATAGAATTCTATATAAAGTGACTGGATCCCACATGACCACCACATTGTTAGAGTTCTGGACCTGGTGGTTTGAAATACACATAGATGTACGTGTGGACAAGTCCAAAAATGGAGGCAGAAAGGATTGCAGCATGACTATTCGCCAAGGAGAGACTTTCTCACTTTCTCTGCCTCTTTCTCTCAGTCTCTTTCTGAGAGACATGTATGCACATGCCCTCTGGCATTTTTTTTTTTAATGTTAAGCAATTTAGGAACCGATGAAAAGAGCGGAAGGAGGAAACAGAGATATATTTCATGTCTATAACACCTAAAAAAAATGAAAGTAAGTTGATGAAATCTGTTTGACCCAATGTCAGGAATTTAGCTGACAATTTCTTGGTGTTTTTAGATATCTCGTAGGAGTTTGGCTTTTATCATTATTTTTGGTAAAAATAAATTAATACATTCTAACTACATTATTCTTTTCTTTTTTCGTTATCACACAAGATATATTTGATGAAAGCATTGGAGCTATAAACACAAAACAGGAAACATTTTATTAATAATGTGATGGCTTAAGTTTTTGCTTTTGTACAGATAAATTATTGAGTTCAGAGAAAATTAAATAGCATAATGTATATAAATAGTTTCTGGTTCAGACTGGCAGACAACTATTCCACTCCTAAAGGTTACACTGAAATAATCAAAAATATATAAAGAAAAAATAAGTATATAAATATAAAAAAATGTGAAGTTGAAAAAATAAGAAGTATGTAAATGTTTGGAAAAATTCCCAGAAGAAAGCAGATGGTATCTGATCTAATTAAATTAATTAGTTCTTATAGTGAATAATATTTATATAATCAAAACAGTATAAATGCTATTGATCAATGTTTAATTATTAGAGGTAACAGAAAAATCTTGACAAACTTAATCATGACTATAGATCAGAATGTAAATGTTGTAACCTAAATTTAAAAAGATATGTATATATTATATTATATATATGAAATACATAGAAAGAAGGAATATTGGAATTGGGGTTGGCCCTATTGTACAGTGGTTAAGTGGTATGTACAGGGAGCCAAATTCCACATGGCCGATGGTGGTTCAATTCCTGGCCCCAGCAGCTTGAAAACACATTGGATGTCTGTATGCCCATGCTCCAAATATTGATGGGTTGGATAACTGGAGAAAGGAATTGCAGCATGGGGCGAGGGGCTTTCTCCCTGTTTCTGGTGAGCTCATGTACCCACTGGTAGTTTTTTTTTTTTTTTTTTAAAGAAGAAATATTAATTGCTTAAATATCCCTCTCTTTAATATTTGAGAATTAATATAATATTTAGCATTTAAGTAAATTAAGATAAGTATTTAAAAGAATCCTATATAGGACCAGTAGATAGCATAATGAATATGTTACTGGACTCCCACATGGTTGACCATGGTTCAAATCCAGGATCTGGTGGTTTAAAACTCATGCTGAATATGTGTGTGTGCCTAAAATCCCAGGAAGAGAATGAAGGAGACAGGATTGTGGTTTGATCATTCCCCATGGGGTGTGATTTCTTGCTTTCTATCTTTCATTCTCTCTCTGTCTCTCCAGCAACCACACATGACCTATAGCATACAATCTCTCTTTAAAAAACATAATAATTCGATATGAATTAATAAAGAGAACCACTGGGGCCAGCAGATTGCATAATGGTTAAGGCACTGGACTCTGACATGGCTGACCACAGTTCAAGTCCCAGATATGGTGACTTGAAACTCACACCAGGCACACGTGTGTGCATTCCCAAAATCTTGGGTGGGAGGAGAAGAGATTGCAGCATGGGAACCCCCCGGGAGAGTGATTTATTTCTTTCTCTCTCCCCATCTCTCTCTCTCTCTCTCTCTCTCTCTCTCCAGCAAGCACATGCACCTTATAGCAAAATCTCTGTTTTTAGATATCTCGTAGGAGTTTGGCTTTTATCATTATTTTTGGTAAAAATAAATTAATACATTCTAACTACATTATTCTTTTCTTTTTTCGTTATCACACAAGATATATTTGATGAAAGCATTGGAGCTATAAACACAAAACAGGAAACATTTTATTAATAATGTGATGGCTTAAGTTTTTGCTTTTGTACAGATAAATTATTGAGTTCAGAGAAAATTAAATAGCATAATGTATATAAATAGTTTCTGGTTCAGACTGGCAGACAACTATTCCACTCCTAAAGGTTACACTGAAATAATCAAAAATATATAAAGAAAAAATAAGTATATAAATATAAAAAAATGTGAAGTTGAAAAAATAAGAAGTATGTAAATGTTTGGAAAAATTCCCAGAAGAAAGCAGATGGTATCTGATCTAATTAAATTAATTAGTTCTTATAGTGAATAATATTTATATAATCAAAACAGTATAAATGCTATTGATCAATGTTTAATTATTAGAGGTAACAGAAAAATCTTGACAAACTTAATCATGACTATAGATCAGAATGTAAATGTTGTAACCTAAATTTAAAAAGATATGTATATATTATATTATATATATGAAATACATAGAAAGAAGGAATATTGGAATTGGGGTTGGCCCTATTGTACAGTGGTTAAGTGGTATGTACAGGGAGCCAAATTCCACATGGCCGATGGTGGTTCAATTCCTGGCCCCAGCAGCTTGAAAACACATTGGATGTCTGTATGCCCATGCTCCAAATATTGATGGGTTGGATAACTGGAGAAAGGAATTGCAGCATGGGGCGAGGGGCTTTCTCCCTGTTTCTGGTGAGCTCATGTACCCACTGGTAGTTTTTTTTTTTTTTTTAAAGAAGAAATATTAATTGCTTAAATATCCCTCTCTTTAATATTTGAGAATTAATATAATATTTAGCATTTAAGTAAATTAAGATAAGTATTTAAAAGAATCCTATATAGGACCAGTAGATAGCATAATGAATATGTTACTGGACTCCCACATGGTTGACCATGGTTCAAATCCAGGATCTGGTGGTTTAAAACTCATGCTGAATATGTGTGTGTGCCTAAAATCCCAGGAAGAGAATGAAGGAGACAGGATTGTGGTTTGATCATTCCCCATGGGGTGTGATTTCTTGCTTTCTATCTTTCATTCTCTCTCTGTCTCTCCAGCAACCACACATGACCTATAGCATACAATCTCTCTTTAAAAAACATAATAATTCGATATGAATTAATAAAGAGAACCACTGGGGCCAGCAGATTGCATAATGGTTAAGGCACTGGACTCTGACATGGCTGACCACAGTTCAAGTCCCAGATATGGTGACTTGAAACTCACACCAGGCACACGTGTGTGCATTCCCAAAATCTTGGGTGGGAGGAGAAGAGATTGCAGCATGGGAACCCCCCGGGAGAGTGATTTATTTCTTTCTCTCTCCCCATCTCTCTCTCTCTCTCTCTCTCTCCAGCAAGCACATGCACCTTATAGCAAAATCTCTCCAAAAAAAAAAAAAAGGAGAACCACTAAAAGAAGGCAAGGTATGTCAAAAGAAAAAGTGAGGGGAAGAGGCATTAATTTCCATTTAAAGTATCAAAAACAAGAGTTTAATCTGGAATCACTTGTCACTTAATCTTTGTCTTCTTGACAAAGAATGTTTGAGGAATATAGCAAATTAACCAGGAAGTAGCTCAATTGCATTTACACATCATTTCCTCTTACTTAGATTCAGGTTGCATTTTTGGCAGGATTACCAGAGAAAGGATATTATGCCAGCATTCACTAAACTCATAATGTCAGATTTTTGCACAGTTTGTTGCAATGTTAGAGATACTAATTTTAATCACTTATTTAGTGAGAAACATGTCATGTTTCTCAACTTTCAAGTCACTCATTCTTCATTAGAGAAATAAATGATTTGTCAGGAAATACTTTATGAATATGCACTGTCAGTCAGATAATAACATTATATCAATGTTAAATTTCCAGAATTTAGAAATTGTATCGTATCTATGTATGAAAATCTCATTATTCATAGGAAATACATGTCAAATATTGAGAAATAAAGAAATACGATGTCTTCAAATTAATCCCAAATAATTCAGAAAAAGTGTCCTGTCTGTGTGTAAAGATACACACAGACAAGGATAAAATTAATGTTGCAAAGAGAGAATTAGTGAATCTATTTGAAGAATACCTGGAAACTACTTGTTCCACTTTTGCATCATCTTATTTTTCTTAAATTTATTTATTTCTTTCATGAGTGAGAGAGACAGAGAATGAGAAACAGCACACCCCCCCCACAGGATTCAATCCACAGCTTTGGCCAGCCTCAGATTATGGATACAAACTGTCCCTGGTATACATAAGGAGGTCTTTGAGCACAAAGTCAGAACCCTCCCAGGTTGTGATTATCCACTGCACCATCTGACCCTTATTGTTGCATCTCCTTAATAATTTTGAAAGTAAAACAAAATAAAATTAATTAAAAATAATTTTTTCATAATGGTTGCCTTGATGGTTTGAAACTGTGTTGAGTATGGGAAGAAGGAAATTATTTTTCTCTTAATGTATGCATTATTTCATTCTTTTAAGTAAGCAAAACATTTTAATATTAACATTTGAGCATGTAGCATCATACTTAGCATATAATGATGACTTCACAGATGGTCTGTGAGTAATATGTTAGCTATTGAATAGAAAACAAAGTAAAACATTTATTCACATTTTGCAAATGGAGAACTCTATGGCTTTGTAGTAGTGGTTAACTTAATCAGACCAATATCTCTCAGTCCATTTTATTTACTAAGAAGCTTCTGGCTAGTGTCATGCTACATGTTACATGGCAGAATGCTAAAGACTCCAGTGTGTGGGACCAGCAGATGGTGTAATGGTTATGTCACTGAACTCCCACATAGTCAACCTCAGTTCAAAACCTGGACCTGGCGGCTTAAAATTCATACCGAGTGCAACTACGTGCCAAAATCCTGAGAGGAAAATGGAGGAGAAGGGATTGAGCATGGTCATTCCCATGGGGGGCTTTCTGCCTCTCTCTCTGGTGAGTTCATGTACCCTATAGCAAAAATCTCTCTTAAAAAAAAAATACAGCACTGTGGGCATATTGAAATGACAGATAGAGAACCTTAAGGAGTATTAGGACAGGTTCAAACTGTTTGACAGGAGGATGATACTCCAAAATCAATTCCTTTAGGTTTTTTTCAGATTAAGCTGTCTCCTAACATGTATTGGAGATGATATAGTCATGTACTTTTGACATTATTTTCTTTTCTGAATAATGTACTTAACAGACAAAGTTAGGAAAAATAGAGTATTTTATTTATTTAATTTTTAATTTGTCAGAGGATGTGTGAGCTCTCCAGAGGGAGGGAGGGAGGGAGGGAGGGAGGGAAGGAGAGAGAGAGAGAGAGAGAGAGAGAGAGAGGAAGTGAGAAAGCACATTCTCTCGCCCTTCCCCATGGGGGATAGTCATGCCTCAGTCCTTTCTCCCATTTTTCTCTCTCCTAAGGGATTTTGGGCATGTAAATATACACGCCTGGCATATTTTTCAAGTTGTCTGGTCTGGGTGCTGTCAGCTATGTGGGATCCAGCTGCCTTATCAAACATGTTACTGGCTAGCCCAAAATATAGTAATTTTTAATGTAAAATGTTCATATTTAAAATTTTAATCAAGGCCTACTGAAAACACATATTTAATAAAAGTAATTATATAGAGGAGATTAAAAGGAGATTTGCCATTATCAGAGCCAACATCTGTTTTTAGTAAGTCTAACAGTATTGAACAAAATGATATTGGTATAACAAAAGTAAGATAAAAGTAATATTTGCTGTTAATTTGAAATTAGTTGTCATTTGTTTTGCTGACTGTAAAAGGGAAAGCAAAAAAAGGACAGGAAATTATTTCTAAAAAGGAACAAATAATGTGTAATGAATACTTCACAAATGCTTTTATAAAAATCCATTTATATTTTCAGATTGTATTTACGTTTCCATGGAAACATTCATAAATAGGCATAAAGTAAATAGAGTTTTGCTGGCTTCTTCAGAAATATCTGAGAATTATACATAATATATACTATGTAAATATTTTGTATCTCAATATACATGTTCTAAGAGGCTTTTTATTTATCCATGGTAATATCGTTTAAAGAATTTTTGGAACTATTGGGTTGTCAGAAAGTCATGACTTATTTTTCTGTGTTTTTCTATGCAAAAATGTGTCATGACTTCTCTAACAAGCTAATGTTTTAGGAATGTTTTCAGAGCCACAGAATTTCACTTTTTGTCACATTTGAGTATTGACTTTCCTAGGTAGTGTCAATACCTAAAAGCTAATGATAGCATGATTTGTGATGAGAGCATGTCTATAGACAAGACCAAGGCTGAATTTATTTCATTTATCAATTAATAAAAGCAAAAAAGGAGGTCCTAAGTTTTTATATTGCAAATTTTTGGAATAAATGCACTCATTGCAAGTCACTGTATTGAATTAAGATGTTCCATGTAATATGCATTATAAGCCTTTACATGTCTAGAAAAAAAATCTGGTCATTCCGTTTATCATTTATTCATTTAACAATCAAATTACATACCTAACACACTAGACTCTGTACTAGAAGTGATTAACTTTATTGTTTTTTACTCTGTGTTAGAAATTATATTAGGAGACTGTCCCTTTGCACACATGTAAACTGAGATTTAGTTAAGTTGCTTGCCCAAGGTCACATAGCTAGAATTGGTATAAAACAGATTACAACCTATGCAATTTGATTTTAGAGTTCACTATATATATATAACCACATACTGTATTTCCTAGGATTTGATATATTTCTTAAAGCTTACAGTACCATGGCAAAGAACAGAATTCTAAACCAGATAATCCTGAAAAATTATACAATAAATACTATGGAAATCTTACTCAGAATTTTCTTTGAAGGATGAATGAAGAACTAAATAATTTAGGGACGGAATAGTATTGGAACGTAGTATGCTTACAGAGTCAGACCTGTGTTGAATCTGGTCCCTACCAAGATTACTTGATTAAAAAGTTTGGAAGATTACTTAATATATCTAAGCCTCTATGCCTCTACCTCTAAAATGAGAGTATTAATAATATCTTCCACATGGAACTGTTTTGAAGATTAAGTAAAATAATGCACAAGGTCAAAACAGCACAGCAAAGCCTTGGAGCACTGAAATGAACTGTGGTATTGACTGCCACCAAAGTCTCAGACTAATCCCCTAATGGAACATGCATGGGACACAGAAAAAACAGTAGGGCAAACTTTAAAAACTGATCTGACATTAGCAACACATATAGCAAATAAACATGGTGGTTTGTGCAGTCTGAATTAGACAATGTTGATTGCCTCCTAAACAGAACAAAAACCCATAACGTTCTCCAGGAATTTTAACAGGACTCCAAAATCTCACTACACAGTGCTCAAATTTACTTGATGTATAAAAAACCAGGGAAATGTTACCATTTGTAAAAGATAATTGCAGGAGATGAGATATTTAACTAACGTACCTCCATCCCAATCCCAATGTAATGTATTGAAATTATCAATAAGCACTTAAAGCATTTAAAGCAATAAATATTATAATATTCTTGAGATAAAAGTAGTCACTTTTAAAATAAATGGAATGATAGATGTTCTCAGCAAAGAGAAGCTATAAAATACAAATCATAATTTTAGAACTGAAAAATATATCTAAATTAAAAATATTGAACAAAGTATATATCAGAATAAAAATTACAAGAAACGAATTAATAGAAAGGTTCTAACTTGAAAAGCAGAGGAAAACATGTATAAAATGGGAGCATAAATGTAGCCTGCAGGCCAACAAGACAAGGGACAATGTAAAATATATAGAATTTGTGTCCTCGGACCCCTACATAAAGAAGAGAAAAAGAGTGAGACCAAAACAAAACAAAACCAAATCAGCAACAAGAACAAAAAGCCAAAATATAAAAAAAGTAAAATTTAGCTGAATACTTCTAAAATTTGGTCAAAGACACAATTAATGGGTTAAAGAAGCATATTAAATGTTAAAGATGTTAAATTAAGACATACCACACCCAGAAAGAGCATAATTAAATTGCTGAAAAGGCAAAGAAATCTTTATAATAGTGAGAGAAAAGCAAACATTTTATAGAATGCAACAATAATTTGAAAGCCTGGAATTTCTCATCATTTATCATGGAGGCTAGAAGAGTTAAATAGTATCTTTGAACCAGTAATATGTAAGAGTCAACCAAGATTTCTATATACATTTTTAAAAATCCCTTAGTTATAATAGTAACACCAAAGACATTCTTTAATGGAGGTAAACTGGGAAACTTAAATTTTGCTAGCAGACCTGCTTTGAATGAGAAATGCTTTAAATAGTCAAGGAGGATTCTCTAGCTAGAATGAATATGCTATCATAGAAGAAGCAGAGAACATCAGGAAAGGGGAATGGGAATATCTGAATAAGTTTAGTAATTGTTTTTTTCCAAAAAAGTGTTCTTTGACATATACATAATTATTTAAAAATATAAATTATGCCAATGAACAGATGAAAATTTGAAATATATATACATACAATATACATAACAAATATACATGAAGGGGCTAGAAAATTGAATTACATGGTTTTAAATCTTCCATATTTTATGTGAAGTGAGAAAATATTAACTCCGTAAAAGAAGAGTTATGCATATTTTAATCCCTAGAATTTACACACAGACACACACACACACACACACACACACACAATATAGCAAAAAGGTCAACAGATAAATGAAAATTGATCACCAAAGATATTATTATAATCAAAAAGAAGGTAGGAAAGAGGGAACCAAGGAACAAAACACAGAAGATAGAAACAGAAAACAAAACTAAATTCAACCTATTGATGTTTCATTAAATATAAGTAGTCTAAAATGTGAAATAAAAGAGATTATCAATAAACTCAACCTTATTGAATTTTTATATAGTTTTAAAAATTAGTTGGCTTGGTAGAGAGAGAAAGACAATCCTAAACTGCAATCTGCCACAGCCTTCCACACTTCTAAGCCAGCCAAGATCACAGGCATGCATGCATGCATGCCCAGCATATACAGGTTGACTTGGGAACAGAACCCCAATCTTCACCACTGTGGTTAGATCAACATTTTTAGATATTTTAAGATCACTACACAGCAATGGTAGATATGTATTATTTACAAATACATAGAGAACACTTGTCAATATAGACCATATATTAAGAGCTAAGACAAGTCTCAATAAATTAAGAAATATTCAAGTCATACAAATTATGTTCTATGATAAAAAAGGAAATTAAAATAGAAATCAATAACATAATGATCATTGGAAAATCCACAAATATTTCTAAATAAAAAAAATCAAAATAAAATACAGCTCAAAAAAGAAGTCTTGAAGAAACCTAAAATAATTTTGATCTGAACAATAAAAATACCTGGACCAAAATTTGTGGAATGCACTTATATAATAGTTAGTGTAAAATAGCAATATTAAATCTTTGTTAGAAAAGAAGAAAAGTCCTAAATCAATATTCAAAGTGAAGAGTTGGTTAGTATCTCCATAAAAAGCCAAATGGTCAATATTAAATTTTAATGGGTCATATGTATAGTCTTAGTCACAACTACTCAATTCTTTGTAGTACAAAAGAAGGTATAGATGATACATAAATGAATGGGTATGACTAAGTGCCAATAAAACTTTTACCTACAAAAATCATGAAGCATGTCGGATTTGGACATGATTTGCTGATCACTGACTTAAGCATCTAACTTAAAGTTCTTTACAGGCCAAAAACAAGGGGAAGAACTTAATGAAGGTAATAACTGAAATCAATAAAATGAAATAGATCAATAAAATGGGATAAAGGGAAACAATAGGAAATAAGTAAATATTACCAAAAGTTCATTGTTTGAAAGCAGTTATAAAAATAGGATAAAACTGTAACTAGACAACCCTGAAATAAAAAAAAAATATACAAAATGTTAGTATCAAGACCAAAAGAGATTACTATAGACCCTACAGATATTAAAAAGATGATACACAAGTATAGTGAACAACCCCATGCCCATAAATTTTATAACATAGATAAAGAAGTATATGCAGCATAGTGTGGTGTTTTATAAGCTAATTGAATGATGAGATAGGTCAAATGATGAAAAATTATCTTTGAATTAGTACTGTTCAAGGTACTATTAATTTGGGCAGGCCAAAGTTTAAGAGATAGAAGGGATCATTTCAGATTGGATTCAAGAATGAAGAGAGAATACAAGGAACAAAATCACAGGGGGGAAAAAGGATGTGTAGACTAGTTTTTCAAGTTGTTCTTCAGTAAAGGCAAGCATGAAAATAATCCTGCTTGACATAAATGAGTATGGCATCATGTATATAGTGTCCCCTGTAAAACAGACTGAATGTCTCAGAGAACCTTTTGTATAATTTTAAAAGTTTAATGTTAACTATACTTTAGGGACTTGCTATGCCAACTCCTACCCTTCTCCGACTTGGTCTATGTCCTTGCATGCGAATCTCTATGAACTGTGTGAACGAAACTCCCTTACCATCTTGAAACCGATGGAAAACACCAGTAGGATATCAAAGGATGGGAGGAAGGAGAAGCATTCAATTACCTGCTTCCCTATCTCAGATGTTCCTTCTAGGTCTCAAGTGAGTAGATGCTGCATTCCTTCTTTAGAACCACAGCTCCAGTTACATGGCCTTCTCCATAGTTGTAACAAGGGATCTCTTAACTAATAGTTCAGGTAATTCTTAACTTCTCTCACCTCCTGGGGCCTGGGGATAATAAAAGCTTTCACTGTAACTTTCTAGCCTTTCTTGCATTCTTTTATCCCTAAGTCTTTGTAAATAATCCCTTTATTAAAATATCCCAAATGACTCATTTGAGTGTATCAGCCAGTTTTTTCTTACAAGGAGCCCTTAACTGGAATAATCTCTCAAATTCTTATTTATTTTTTTAGTGGTAATTTTGACAAAGAATGACTTGGCCAAGCATCTAAAAATGGTTTTATTGCTTTAATGTGCAAATAGGGGAATTAATTCACATTACTTTTTTTTTGTGCTGAAATCATGTAAAGATTTTTAAATTGTATGTTTTCTCATAATAAAATTTGCCAAGGAAAGGTTCTTAGCATAACCTATACAAATAATTTATTAAATAATTAATCACTCCAAACTAAAAATATTCTAGACATAATGCCAATATCGAAGCATAGGCAAAGAATGAACTTTAGCTATATATTTGATTGAAAGTTTTAACTTTAACAATAGTTTTTTTGTTATAATATAAAATCATTTTGTGCATAACAGCCATTTAAAAATCCTGTTTTGGATTTTGCTGCTCCTAGAATTTTTGTAAGAGTCATTGACAGGCCATATAAAAATTCTTCTCATTCCTCAAATGCTAAAATTGGGCTTTTGAATGGCTAAGATATTGCCAAGCATGAATATCCATGCTTTTCACCAGATGTACTTTTAAATTAGATTTGGCTCTTTACAAATAGCAAATGAATGTACAAAAATAAAAATTGTCACCAGTGATGATATATGTAAAATTTGTCCTTGGTTTGTTTAAAAAGATGTAATAGCTTCATAATTAAGCTGCAGCTAGACATTGTGGAACAAACCCCAGCTTTGCCATTTAAAACCTGTATAACCTTGACTAAGGTACATATCATTTCTGTGATTCAGTATCTTCTCTACAAAGTGGACATAATAGTAGCACCTAAATCACAGGGTTATTATATAAATTGAATGAATTTGTACAAGTACAGCATTTAAGACACTATCTAGAACATCGTGAGCACTAGATAAATGTTAGCTATTCTTATTCAAAGTAGTTCCAAAAATGAGCATTTTAAAAAGAAGTATAGCAATGACAGTAGCATTGACTCAAATATAGCAACAAAATATATTTCTTAGGAGAAACTTTTTTTTATTGTATTTTTTTTTTTGGAGAGGATTTTGCTACAGGGTGTGTGCACTCACCAGAAAGACAGAGAGAGACATAGAGACCGAAAGTGAGAAATCATCCCCAAGGGAGGATGGCCATGCCACAATCCCTTCTCCTCCATTCTCCTCTCGAGATCTTGGGCACACATGCACAATCTTCTCTACAAAGTGGACATAATAGTAGCACCTAAATCACAGGGTTATTATATAAATTGAATGAATTTGTACAAGTACAGCATTTAAGACACTATCTAGAACATCGTGAGCACTAGATAAATGTTAGCTATTCTTATTCAAAGTAGTTCCAAAAATGAGCATTTTAAAAAGAAGTATAGCAATGACAGTAGCATTGACTCAAATATAGCAACAAAATATATTTCTTAGGAGAAACTTTTTTTTATTGTATTTTTTTTTTGGAGAGGATTTTGCTACAGGGTGTGTGCACTCACCAGAAAGACAGAGAGAGACATAGAGACCGAAAGTGAGAAATCATCCCCAAGGGAGGATGGCCATGCCACAATCCCTTCTCCTCCATTCTCCTCTCGAGATCTTGGGCACACATGCACACGTGCCCAGAGAGAGTTTTAAGCCACTGAGTCCGGGACTTGAACTGCAGTTGACTACATGGGAGTCCAGCGACATAGCCATTAGACTAACTGCTGGTACCAGGAGAAACTATTTTTAAGTATGGATTCTGTTTTCATTTTTCAACTGTCTTCAGTAATAGCTCACAACATATACATTGAGAATCCACTAAGATTTTAGTATAATAGAAACTATGTTTGTTTTTTGTCATAAGTTATTATTCTTCCTTTTCAACAAATCATAAAACACAAAGCAAATATACAGGTATTTTATTTGCATGCATATCTGCTTTATACTGTTAGCTGTTGAAATATGTACCTTATTTGGGTGCACAATACACTATACTGTATCATTATTTTTATTTTGGAGAGATTTTGGCCATTGGGTGCATGCACTCACTGGAGATACAGAGTCAGAAAGCAAGAAATCACCCTACTCTTCCCCCAGGGGGGATGGTCATTCTGCTATTCCTTCTCCTCTGTTCTCCTCCTGGAATCTTGGACATGCATGCACATGACCCTAACATGAGTTTGAAGCCACCTGGTCAGCCTTGTGGGAGTCAAGCAATATAACTGTTATGCCGTCTGCTGGCCCCTATACTACATATTCTAATCAAAGAGTAAACTTGAAACTCTTCCACCCAATGACATGAAAAGCATTTTAAGTAAGAATTTAGCTCATATATTCCTTTTCATAATATTTAATTATGAATTAAGTTTACCTATCTGAGAGTCCTGAATATTTTTTAAGAATTTATCGAGGACATTGTATAGGACATTACATTGTATATTCATTAAAGAAGAAATGAAAGAAATATTTCTGGGTTAAGAGGAATAGATATTTTCTCTTAAGCATGTGCTTTGTTTTCATCCATGGATACTAAGAATCCAGTAACTACAGAGATCTGCAATGGTTTACTGGTATGATTCTCAGAATCATTTTGCCCTTTTTTTTCCTCCAGTATTATTAAGTGTGATAGTCCTTAAGGATCTAGTATACACACCAACCTTATCCCAGCATGTTTTGGTTTTCTAACATTCTTTCTTTGCTAATTTTATCTAATGTTCTTTTAAATATCTTGCAGAAAATGTATTTTAAAGTTACTTTATGTATCATCTATTTTTGTGTAAGAAAATACAACAAATTTTGAAACTGAAAGCAACAAACAATACCTCACAGTTTCAGTGTCAGAAATCGGAATTTAGAGGACTCATGAGACTACATTGAAAACAGCAGACTGCAATCTAGTTAAGGCTTAAAAGGAGGTGAATTTGCTTCTAATCTCACATGTGGTTGTGGGCAAGATACAGTTCCTGGCATTTCACTGGAGTCAGGGCCTTAGCTCCTCACTGGCTGTTGGCTGAAGGTCCCTCCTGGTTACCTCCATAGAGCAGCTATAATATGACAGCTGGCTTCAACAGACAAAGCAAATGAGAAGGCAAGAAAGGAAAAGTATAAACAAGATGGATGGATATTTTAGTCTGTTTTCTAACTTAGTATTAGAAATTAGAGCACATCACTTTGCCACTTTGTCTACTTATTGGAAATGAGTTATCAGACCCAACATATGAGCACGGGGAGAGGATTGGATGTCACCAGGAAGCTTAGGAGATGGTGATTACTGAGAACAATTTCAGAGACCTTTTGTTGATTATTTTCAACACTTATGGTTTTTTTGTCAAGTGCATAAAATATTTCTTACGGACTTGTGTTTGACCGTTCATTTATTTTTGGAGGATCATTCTAAATAGGAATAGCCATGGAGTTGTGATCAATTTTTCTGAAGCAGGAAAATCTTTAGATAAATAGATAGTTATATATAAAATGACTATACAAATTGTGTTATAAATCACAACTTTACAAATTGTGCTATAACATTATTTAACTAGTATTAAAATAATTTTAATTGAGGATTAGTATAAGGCATAATTAAGGATTTGTATAAAGCTATTTACTACTATCCACATTTTTAAAGAATTATTTTTTATTTAACTTTATTTATTTATTATTATCTTCCACTTTGATAAGAGACAGAGAGAGAGAGAGACAGACAGACAGACAGACAGAGGGGAAGTGAGAAAGCAAGCTGCCAGGTCCAGGACCTGAACTGCTGTTGGCCATGTGAGAGTCCAGTACCTTTAACTACCTCACCACCTGCTGGCCCCTCTATTATCCATTCTTTAAATTAGGACACAGTGCTTTAGGAAGTTATCTACGAATGATAAGATATGCATGATCTCAGGCCACAGGATAGTATTGAAATCACTGAGCATGAAATTAGTGAAAGTAAGATTAGTAAACAATTACTCAAGAAAAGGAAGTGTAATTGTAATTATTTATCTAAGAATCTGAGAGCTTAGTTTTTATATGAGGGAACTTCAATAAGTTCATAGAAAACTGGAATTAAAGCACATGTTTATTTTGGTACAAAAGTAATTTGAAATCCTTATAGCTTTGTGTAATATTCATTTCCATGGACTTCTAAAGGATTGCTCATATAAGCTAGAGAGTTTATACTAATACCCTATAGTCTGAGCATTTAGCTAAAATTCTCATATTACTCTTCAGATTTATTTTTCTATTTTAAGAATTATAGTAGACATTAGAGTAGCTTTACACTATTTTATAGATTGGAAATATAAGAAATGTGGAATATAAAATATTTGTTACAGTATCTTTCTTATTACTGAACTAGTATGGTGGAGTCTCACTTATTATATAATGCCTGATATTATTTCTATTTCTGTACCAAATTTTATCACTTACTAGATTGGAATATCTGTGGGGATGTTAACTCATTCTATGCACTCTCTCTTTCTCATGAACACATATACTAATACTAATACATGTAATTTCTTGGCATCATGTTTGCATATAGTAAGCAAACAATGCATTTTACTTGAATGAAATGTATACTTCTAAATAATTTACCTTAATAATATAATGTGTTAAACTCAAGATTCACTTACATTCACTAACACATAAAGTTTTAGAGACTCATTTGCAGTTGAAGATGAATAATGGCAAGTTGGTTTTATTATAAACCTTGTTCTAGTTTAGTATGGTATGTAGGGTTGGTAAGGCTTACTCACTGCAAATTAAAACTGTGAGTATAAAAAAGTTAATAAGCAATGGCAAAATAACTGCACAGGTAGAATTCTATTCACATTCATAGAACATTAATTATACATTGATGTAGCTAAGAAATATTTATTAAGGAACATAGCTCTCCCGAAAATTTTAGAATAGATACAATCTGTAGAGTCATGTTGAAGCAGAAAAGACAAAGAAAATCAGGATGAGACAATGATTTGAGAATGGGAACAGTGAGCTCTGGAAGAAGATTTTAGGGTACTTTTGGTAAACAGGGTTACTCTTCAACTTAATCTGCCCTGGAACACGTTTTAGTCACTGTATGACTCTTGAAGGTCAGAAACAACACTCATACAGGCAGCACCAGCAATTTAATTTTAGTAAATCAACCTTGCCTGGTAAGAAGAAGGGGAAAAAAATGCTAATATTGTAAATAATCCTTCTAAAGACTTTATTCCCTGCAAAGCTTGGTATGATATAACAGAGTAGTGACCAATAAATATTTGATGAGTAAGCAAATGATAAAAATAAAACTACACTTAGCAAACATATTTTATAGCTTATCATAATTGAAATAAAGTAATTAAAATAATGTAATTTAAAAACATTTGTTTAAAATCAGTCTTGTCTGTAAGAATGTAAGTTCCCATTAGAACGTGAAGTTATTTTTTTTTTCTGTTCTTCAGAAAATATGACTGATACTTAGTTTAAGGTTTCATATATGGTAGGAAATCTATAAATATTTCTAACATGAAGGAATGAATGTCTGATTAAAGGAGAAAAATCAATGTTATTCAAGCAATAGAACCAAATGGCACAATATTGCTTTCTTTTGTTTCTGGTGGAGGGGTTGTTTTGTTTGTGTTTTATAACAGAGTAAAATGTACAATTAGTCAATGAAATATATAGTGACAAATGGAGAGAAGTAACATCTATCTTTTTTGCATATTGGAAACAGTTATGAATTTAAGGTGTATACACAATACCATAAGGATAAAAGGAGGGGAAGAAACAAAAATAAATAAAAATGTTAGCAAATGTTTATGGTGAAGGAAAAAAGATTTAAAATTTGAAGAGGTGGCATATTTTTTCTCTTCATAGTTCTTTTAAGTTGTAATTTGCCATATTGATCACAGAAGGCATACATAAAGGTAATGTTAAATTATGCATATTCAAAAAAAAACTGTTAATAGTCAAAAACATACTGACTCAAAGGAAAATATGTAAAGGTTACAAAAATATTTGAAAGTGTAGAGTATGCTATATTTTATTCTTTCCTACCTAAAAATGAAGCGGGCATGCACTATTTTATTACAAATCTAAGGAGAATAATGCATTCTCTGTGGTGAGGGATGAGAGATGAATGAATGTTTCCAGACTTCTAGGGTAAATGGAGGGACAGAAGATGGTGTGGAGGTTGAGGCAGCTGGACCTTTACAGCACACTTTGCAGTTCTAGTCCCAGATCTAGCAGCGTGAAAATCATTCCAGGCTTGTATGTATATGAGCTAATATCTTAAGAAGAAAATGGAGGAGAAGGAATTGTGATGTGGCCATTGCCCCTTTTTCCCCTCACTTTCTCCCCCTCTCTCTCTCTGGTGAGTGTACATGAACTTTTCAGCAAAATTTAAAATAAATAAATAAATAAATTAATTAATTAATTAATGGAAAACTCTTTCTTCAATGTAATTAATTCCTAATTTTATTTCTATAGAAAAGGTTAACAAGATTTTCCTCCAGAAAACTCATTCTCTTATCTCCTCAAAATAAGAGGAAATTCTACATGTTTTTAAAAATCTTAACAAAATACGATAGCATCATATTTCCCCCTTAAAATAGTACCTAATCCCTTTACAACACTAGCACAACACATAACCACTTGCCAACATTTACCACTTTATCTTTCTAGTAATAATTATTGTTGTTCATTTAAAATTTATGTTAATTCATTATAGTAAGTAGAATTAAGTTTACAAGTCAACCTTATAAATAAGTGTTATAAATGTAGAGTTTATGTAACAAAATTTATTTTAATATTTTTTTAATATCTCGACTTTTGAGATATTTAGATAAAAATAAAATTCAAAGCATGGACATTAAAATGATATTATTTGATCATAAAAAGTTAAATTATATTGTATATTCACTTTAAGATATTTGTCTATATTATACATACATAGAAAGGTCTTCAACAGTCAGGTTCACTTCCAAGATATCCCAAGGTAAAGGTTGAGATTGGAAAGAGAAAAGAAGGGAGGCTGAGGTCATTGGCCCTCAAATTTAGTCACATTCTAAAATTTTAGCTCTGTGAGCAATAAAATTGTGTTTTGATTTCCATATATCCAACTCCTCAGTCACTGTCTCAGTTGCGTTAAAATTGGAACTGAAGGGAGGTGCCAGATAACTGTTCCTTGCAAATATAGAATACATTTTACCCTTAGTACTATTAAACTAAGCTTACTCATTTATTTTCAAAAGAAAGCACCTAATGAGTTAAGACACATTTAAGAAAATATAAATTCTTTTTCCTTTTCCTCTCTTCTGTGATTTTAAGTTCCATTTTATAATGAGAGCGCCCACAACCTCTTCTTGTCCTCAAGTCTCAAAACTAATGCTGCCTCAAAAAAAACAAACAAACAAAAAATAAAACACAGTTTGTTCTTCAATAGTAAGTGAAGTCAAACACCAAAACCTGGAGTCAAAGGCTCACAGAACTCCCTAATGATCAATTTTCAGTCCTATTCCATTGTTCCCATCATGTTTCCTAGCGACCATTTTTCCCTCTGTTTTCAGGAGAATGTATACAAGAGGAGAATATTTTAATCCCAGGGTGGATGGTTTCCTGCTTTTAATAGGTTTATGTATAGATTTGTGTATGTTTACATTTTTTGGTTGCTCAATTTATTTTCTTATTTCTGTGGTAATAGTATTCAAGATTTATTCCATTTTTAAAAAAGAACTTTAATTTTTATTGATTTTTAAGAGTGCAGCCAATATAACAGGTATGTCTCCCTGGGGAACCTAGATAGATTTGCTTAAAATTGGTGTTTTTAAGATTTTAGTGATTTCTTTGAATTTGTGGAGAATCATGCTCTTTTGTACTTTCAGCCCACAAATCTTTACTACCATATACATTGCTTTCGTTTTCTGGAATTATCATGCCAGAGGAAAAATGTCATTCTTTTCATTGATATCTATTGATAAAATATTGTGTCACCGGAAAAGTAATGATTGTTTTTCTGTTTTCTGCATAAAAGTATGTCATGACTTTTCTGAAAACCCAACATTTGACAGGAAGATGATAGATAGAGTTTGTAGACCATGAACAACTGGTATTTAAATGAAAATGGAGAGAGATGATGGAGGAGAGTCCATATTGTAAAAATACTGTTTGAATTTTCTGGTTTGTGGAGTTTCACCTTCACTCTAAACTCCCTGTATTTTCTTATCATCTAACTGGGTTTTCACAGATTCTTTTACTATGTCTCTTTTCTTGTATCTATACTTCATGGTAAAAGTAAAGAACAAAATATTTTTCTTTCTTCACACAGCACCTTCCACACACCTTAAACCCATATCGTTTCCATTTACCTTACAGTGCTTCAAAAGCATTCCTCTGTCCAAACAAGTGATTAAAAAATATCTAGTTTCTGTGGATACAATTTTCTCTCCTTTTTGCTTTCTTGAAATTACAGAGATACTAGCCTATTACTAGAAATGAAACATGTAAATAAAAGAAAATAAAGTGAAAAGTCAGTGTTCCTTTCCTCAGCCTCTTTCTCTCCAGCACAATAATCACTATCTAGAGTTTATTTCTGTCAATGATTCATTGTGTAGAATTGTTGCATACATTTTTACTACATATGAAAGCATTTATGAAAGGTGTTGCTTCAAATATGTATCCTGAATATCATTTGTATCCTCATTCATAATCTTGGTTTTTAATAACAACAGAACATTCAATGGAATAATGACAAAGATTTACCATCATCTTATTTTAACTCCCCACTTGTGCTTTCTCCATTTAACTATTTCATTATTTGGCAAAATCCTATGAATACTTTGAAGAATTTTTCCTTATTTTTCATTTTATTTTATTTTACTTTTTGGTGGATGAGAGAGGCCATCAGGGAATGATGATATGAGCAGGATTTCACAGGCCTAGTTATTTTCAAGCACAAAAGTATTCATAAATATAAAGGCTGGCCATTGGAGGAGAAATACTGAAAATGTCAAACATTTCTCTGAAAATCTCAGAGAGCATTCACCTTTGAGAGCATTCACTCTCACTTTCTCAAGTAAGGCAAGAGCTCCTGTCTTTGAGTTCCAGATTGTTTCTGTCAAACCCTCCCTAATTCAAAAGAAAATATTTGAGTGGAAAGAGTAAGGAAATAGACAAGGGAAGAAACATCCGAGTTGTATTATTCACCTAACTTTGAACACCTTATGTCATGCCATCTTTACAATACCTATAATAAAGTTACATTTGTCTCCAATTTGTTGTAGGTAGGAAAGTGAACTTAAATTTTTTAAGCAACTTCACTGAAGTCTTTGTCTCTGAACTTTGTTACATTATACCAATTTTTTTTTTCTTTTCAACAGAAAAATATTCCCTAAATTTGGCCTAAAGTGTCCCTAGTTGTTGCACTATGTGGTCTTCCATTCTAGTAATTGAATACTGTCCTCATGGTTGAGAGATTCCTGGAATAAACTGGGTGCATAATAAGAGATAAGAAATTGACTCACATTCATTTTTTGCAGAGAAACTTCTGATTTATGTAACAACAGATAAGGTTTAAAGATGAAGTTTTATTGTGAAATGTCATGATGAAACTTGATAAGTATATAAAATAGAGAAACTAAGCCACAGACATTATGAAGCTTTTGTTTGGTAACAAATGTAGTTTATTGCAAACTCATTTTCCTGTGTAGTCTGGTGATATTTCCTGTAATTACACACACCCAGGTAAATGGGAGCATGCGTGAATCGTACATGCATTTCATGGGATGCATGAAGAGAAATAGTGGAATGCATCCAAAGAAAAGCTAAATCCTAAGAAGACAAGAAAGGTATCCATTCATTGTCTTCAGTGTATATTGTTGAGAGATTATACTGAAAGGACTGTCAAATGTAAAGAACTTATTTCAGGTGAACTAGTTTGTTCTCATCTGCCCAGATTTATTTTTTTTCTGCTGACCAGCTTTAGTTGTAACACATAAGACTAAAACAGAAGCAGTAACTAGTGGTAATCATTTACATGTAATTAGGAATTCATTAGCCTTAAGGGTAAACTTCTATATTTGATGTAATAAATAAAATGAGAAAGAAAACAACAAAACATATATGGGAAATAATAGAAGAAAATAATGATTGTATTGCAAAACTAATAGGTAGTTTATAAAAAAATTTTCTATCAAAATGCAAGTGTTATGACATATTTTTAATAATATGCTATTGCAACTTAACATTTAACTCATGATTAAAGTAATTTAAGTTAAAGTGATTAACAAAGTCTTGAACAGTATATGATTTTTTTTTTTATCCTCTGTTTTAAATGGGTTTGCAAACATTCTTTCTTTGAGAGAGATTTTTCACTATAGGAAGTGTGTGCTCACTGGAGAGACAGAGAGACAGAAAGCAAGAGATCATTCCCAGGGCAGATGGCCATGTCACAGACCTTGTCCTCTATTCTCCTCTCATGATCTGGGGCACTCATGCACACAGGCCCGATATGAGTTTTCAGTCACCGGATCTGGGATTTGAACCACTGTTGACTATGTAGGACTCCAGAGATGTAAATATTATGCCACCTGCTGGTCCCTGCCAGCATTCTTACATTGTGAACATAGTCTGTGGGAAATGATGATTTTCATGCTGTGTAATAGATTTCCAGTCTCTTTTAACTTCAGAACATGCAATGATCCTTTTTTTCTATAGAATTGTTTTTATTTAATTTCTATTTTATTTATTATTATGATTTTTAATTTGACCACAGAGAGACAGAGAGAAAAGGAAAGTGAGAAAACAAGCCAGCAGGTCTGGGACTTGAAACATGGTTGGCCATGTGAGAGTCCAGCGCCTTAACCAGGATGCCACCTGCCGGCCCCATAGAATGTAGAATGTTTTTAAGTTGCAGATCACAAACAAAAGAGAAAGCATGGTAGCATTATTTTCCAAGGTATTAGCACAGGCTTATTCTCCCACAGTAACGGAGTCCAGGTTGCTGGCAGAAAAAATAAAATGCCAGCTCTCCAACGTAGCTGCAGAGTTTAAATTCAGCAATGTTTCACATCTCTGTTACGCAGTTCTATCCTAACTGAGTGGAGTCCAGATTACACTCTGTGTTAGAATGGCATTAAAAGTAAACCGAGAGAACTCTTCACCTTCCTGCTG
>NW_006159867.1:2348269-2354139 GCF_000334495.1 Tupaia belangeri chinensis | reverse complement strand
GAGATGCAATAGGAATCGTAACAATGCAAAGTAATAGCCTGCCGAATTCAATGAATACGGCTTAATAACTTTGGACCATAGCAAGACTTGGATAAAATTAAAAAGTAATGTAAAGCTCTCTGGTATGCTTTACTGAATTAGTATTCTGAGCCATGTGCCTTCAAACCACC
Source organism: Tupaia belangeri chinensis (assembly GCF_000334495.1). Taxonomy (NCBI): domain Eukaryota; kingdom Metazoa; phylum Chordata; class Mammalia; order Scandentia; family Tupaiidae; genus Tupaia; species Tupaia belangeri. The sequence continues at coordinate 2,353,969 of NW_006159867.1, read as the reverse complement.
CATAATGAGGACTGTTGGTTTCATTTACGGACACTGCCTACATTAGCTAGCACTAATGTGCAAAAACGTATTGTATGCTGGTCTATAAAGGCACACCTAATTTTCATTATGTTTCAGTCAAAAAGTGCTTGTTTTGCAGGATAGAGTCCATGTCAATAAAATGGATTGGGTGTCACTTCAACCAAGTGACGTGCTAATCTTCTAGAGGCCTCTGTCCTTAATCTCTACAGGACATAAGTCAGTTTAGAAGCGTGAGCTGTTCTCACAGGTAGCAACTATTGAGCTCTTTAATGTAAATTCAAAAGCAAAGCTTATCAGTGTGTTTCAGAAATTGCTTCAATGTGGTTGCTGTCTATGAAAAAAAAAATCCCTCTTCTTCCCCCAAATCCATAGGCAACTTCCAAGTTTTTATAGTGCCTGGGAGCACCATTTAATTATAAAGAAATTGGTTTTGGTGATAGCTGCCCTGTGACCAATTGGATTAGAGGCATTTCTTCTGGCTATTATTAAGGTAACTTGACTATTGCCCTTGTGTAGTTAGGCATGACCAAAATATTAAGTAAAACAGTGTCTCAATCTGGAATTTGAAGACCCAATGGCCTAAATTCTGCAAAAATAAAGTCATAACTTACAATTTAACAAAAAAGGTTGAATAAAGAAATTAGAATTAAGATTTCTTTATCTTTTAAGAGGAAGTTATAAAATACAGAGAAAATAACTTTGTTTTCCTAATATTAAGCTAGAAAAGCTCAAAAGAAACCTACAAATCTTCTGGATCTGAAAGCTAGGTTGGTAGACAAAAGGAAATCTTTAACACATAAAATTAAAAGGAAATATCCACCATTTAACCTTTATCTTTTATTTTCTAAATACCAAGTACTGTGTGTTTTCTGTGCACTTGCTCTAAATAGGATAAAATGTGATTGGAGAAGCAATGGTCTCTATTCCAGTAAAAAATACTTTCCACAAAAAATAAGAGCCTCCTATGAATTATTCTGTCTGTTTTTAAATGACACTTTGCTGATAAATTCACACATTATATATATTTTTTAATATGCAATGAGACACATGCCCTTGCCTGAGAGAGACAGAGATAGACAAAGAGAGGAAAAGTGAGAAAGCATTCCTTAAGGGAAATGGTGACGCTGAAATCCCTTCTTCCTCATTTCTCCTTTCACAGTTTGGTCACCCATGCACATGTGCTGGCCTATTTTTCAAGCTCCTGGATCTCGAATGGCCCTGTTAGCCATGTGTTGTTCAGCTGACCCAACCACCATGCCACTAGCTAGTCTCACACATAAATTTTTGATGGCTTGCACTAAACTCAAATTAGAATCACTCACATAAAAAGATATTATCTACAGAGTGAAGTATTTAAACATTCTAATATATCCAAGAGCAAAGCAATAGAAAATAAGTAATAGAGTCAAAGAGTATGATTGCATAGGGGATAGTTTCTTTTATGCAAAATTAACAAAAAAAATTTGTGAGAGATTTTTGCTGTAGGGCATATGTGCTCACCAGAGAGACAGAGAGGGATAGAGAGAGAAAGAAAGTGAGAAATCACCACCCAGGGCATATGGCCATGCCACAATCCCCTCTCCTCATTCTTCTCTTAGGACTTTGGGCATGGACACAGATGTGCCCAGCATGTTTCAAGCAGCTGAGTCCAGGACTCAAACAGGGGTTAGCTAAGTGGAAGTCTAGTGCCTTAACCACTATGTCCCCTGCTGGCTCCAACAAAAATATTTTTGTATAAACTTTCTTTTTAAAAGTTTGTACAAAATATATTGTTTATTCTCAGGAATGAGTATGATGAGTAGGGTGAGTACATTTTTATTTTTATTTGATAGTTCCAGATCTGTCACTGATTTGCACTGTCGTTATAATTTCTCTTAATTCTTTATATATAAACACACTGAAGCATATTGAATAGTCTGTATAAAGATTTCAGGATAAAACAGTAACATTTCTCTTTTTAATGTATCTTTCATATTAGCCTATTTCATTCCCACATTCATAGAATAAATAATGTATGTGTTGTTGAGTAACTCAGTGAATACCATGGGCTCTGGTTAATGAAAAATTAGATTTACAACAATAAATCAGTTCACTAGGAACAATCAAATACAGCTTATTTTTACTTTACTGTAAAAAGATGCCAAGCTAAAATTTTCAAATCATTTCTAAAGGGTTAGTACCATCATACCCATAATACAAATTAATCTTAATGATACATTTAGAAGGGAATATTTGAAAAACTGATTTTGGGACATAATATTTCTTAAAGTTCTGAAGGATATTGATTTTGTTGCTAGTATGATATTTAAGACATCTTTAAACCATAGGTCATTATATCTGAATGCAATAAAAACTTAAGTATATGTAATTGTTATTAAGCTTTGATCTCTGTGCATAGATATTATTAGAATTACTTATGCACATGAGAATGTATGTCCTTCCTAGGGGATTATGGATTATAAAAACAGTTACATAAATATACTGTCACAGGGCTGCTAGTAAATAGCATAACACTTATCATTTGGTGTCACTTCTTAATTTTTGCTCATTAAGGAAAATAAGATATTATCGCATAGGACCTGTGTGTGTTTATGTTACTATTCTTGGCTTCTCCATCATAAAGGTCATGAATTCTTAATAGCCCAAATATGCCAGGTTCAGCCTGAACTCGTACCAAGAATGCTAGAGGAGTTTGATGAAGAATGTAGCTTCTGAACTTAGTTCTGAGTAAAATTTTACAGCCTAAATGAAATAATTGCCAAACATGTATAGAAAGTGCATTGTGCGTTCAGTATTACCTTAATACTCAAAGTCAAGGAAAATAATGTGGTATTAGAATTTACTCTGCTGTTACATCTAGCATTTAGAAACATTTCAAGAAATAAAACTATGCTGAACAGTATGCTTAAATCATGAACAGAACTATATCACCTCTCAGTATATACCTATCACCTATCACATTCCAGGAACGTTATCTGATTATTTCTGATTAACAGTTTATTGCAGAGATGAAAGAAATGATTGATTCTGATTTGACAAGATACATATGAAAAGCAATCTTCCAGAATAACTTTGATCCTATAAATGGGCTTTTTACTAAGTAAACTCTTAGTATTTTATATTATTACATATATACATGTGTGTGTGTGTGTGTGTGTGTGTATATATATTTTGTCCAACAGAGCTGAGTCTAGCAGTGTTACACTGCCGTGATCTGACCTTCTGTATTTCCAGGAATGCTTATTGGCACTAAAATTCACTCTCTCACCCATCCTAGAGATTATTATTTGACTTCAAGTCAAGTTCAAGTCCTGGGCCTAATGGCTTTCTTTTTCATTTTTTTTCTCTCTCTCTCTTTCTGTGTCTGTGTCCCTTTGGTCTAATTTTTAAAAATAATAGTAATGATAAATAAAATTTAATAAAGTAATTCTTTATTTAAAAAAATCCAGCTACCCAAACTTCCATACCACTGGCTGGCCCTTTATATTATTATGTTAATCTCTGGCTCTTATCAGTTTAACAATTTTTAAATAATTGGTCAAGTTTATTTATGGTGTAGAAACTTTGGAATCATAATACATTGTATACTAATAGAAAACGTGTGCAGAATAAAAAACTTTATAGGCAATATCAAGAATGAGACAGTTATTTTCATTACTTTAATATACAGCATGCTAATGTTCTTTACATTCCTTGAAGTTATATAGAACATAAAACTATGGGAGAATTAACAGACTATAAGGTGAGAATGTTGTATCCAAGGCGAGGAAAAGAAAACCACAAATTAAAGTAGAGCGTTATTCCCTAGACACTTCCTGAGGCTGGGTGAAGTGATTCAGTAGAAAAAAACTTCGGACTATTCATATTGTAGGATTAATTTACCCTGAAGGGCTGGAAAAAAAAAGAACAAAAAACCTGACACTTATCACAACAGAAATAGAGGATGGTTATATCTTCCTATTCAGCTTCAGAAAATTAATTAATGTAGTTGACTTAGTAGAAGAGAAAGAACTGAGCTGAACATAGCTAACTGTGTCAATACATTTTTTCTTTCTTTTTTTAAAAATTTATTTATTTATTTTTACATTTTTCCACATTTACTTCACACATCAAAACATTTTGCTCATATTCCATAGTTCTTGACAGTTAATAAGCAACTTTCAAAGTTTCAATATACTGAATTTTAATTTACATTTTTTTTTCTGTTAACATTAACATTTTATTAAATTAGTACTTGCATTTTATAAATAATCCTGAGTCACTTTTACATTAATTTACATAACTTTTTTTTAATTTTGGTTTTAAATGTTTTTGAGGAAATATTTACATGTCAACTATTCAAATTGTTGAAAAGCAAATGCCCAGCACACGACTCACACATACACCTTCTCAATTCAGCCCTGCCTACCAAGTATTCTGTGATACACCACCTGCTAGTAAAGATCAGTCTCTTTTCCTTCCTTCAAAGTCTTTCTCAAGATAATCCTCTGGTGTGGTTGCTCTTTTGCAATCTCTACTGATTACAATGCTGGGCTGGAAAAGTCCAGGTTATTTAATGTTATAAATTCTTTCATGTATCTTCTCTAATCCTTTCTGCTAGGCGGAACTATTTATGGTGCCAGGCCATCTTTCTAAGAGCTACTGTCGGCTTACTTGAGATCCATTTTAGTTCTATAGTTCTCTGATTAATCTTCGGATATGACATTCCAGTCAAAGCTCTGTCCAATAATGAGTATTTCCAATTTCTGATTCAATGCAACAAGCATTATTGAACTTATGCATATAACCTTTCTGCCACAGAATAAGAATACCCCCAAATGTTTCCAATTCAAGAGGAGTCCCAAAGGAAGAAAAGTTTATGTTTCCATTTAAAGAAACAAATAAGTAAAATATTTTAACAAATTGCTGAACCTATCAACAACTCAAAAGAAAGTAAAATGTTTAAATTAGGAAAACAAAGCATAATAAAAAAAATTAGCCATTTTTACTCAAAAGTCAAAAAATTCTATTTCACCAGTTCAGTCTTATGTTAAAACTCTCTTCTGTGGAATATGCAGTGTTGCTGTGGTCCAATCTTTCCATTTAAATCCTGGACGTTAGCATTCAACATTGCTATTGATATTTCTTGTTCCTAGCATTAAATTAATCATTTTCCTGGTTGCCATTTGTTCTCTTATTTATGTATGTGTCTTTAGTTCTCCTGGTTGAGCACTCCCTTCAGAACTTCTTGAAGAGTGGGTCTGCTACTGGCCAATTCTTTCTAGTCTTGTTTATCTGAGAATGTTTTTATTCTTTCTTTCCATATGAAAGATAATCTTTCTAGGTATAGTATTCTTGGTTGAAACTGTTTCTCACTTAACTGAATATATTTTCCTATTCTTTCCTTTGCCGCATTGTTTCTGATGAAAGATCTGAGGATGGCCTGATGGGATAACCTTTATAAGTAACCTGATGTTTCTCTCTTGCCAATTTTAGTATCTTGTTTTTGTCTGTAGATTTGACTATGTCAATACTTTTTTATGTGGGACCAGCAGTTAGCGTAATGGCTATGTCGCTGGACTCCCATGTAGCCAACCGCGGTTCGGGTAGTGGATTTGGTGGCTTAAACTCACACCGGGTGTGTGTGTGTGTGTGTGTGTGCGTGCATGCATGCCCAAGATCCCGAGCGGAGTGTGGAGG
>NW_006159867.1:2335115-2348017 GCF_000334495.1 Tupaia belangeri chinensis | reverse complement strand
GGAGGAGAAGGGAGTGCAGCATGGTGACCCCCCCCGGGGGGGGGTGGGTGATTTCTCACTTTCTGTCTCTCTGTCTCTCTCTCTGTCTTTCTGGTGAACTGTATGTTCCCTATAGCAAAAACCTTTCCAAAAAAAAAAAGAAATAAAATGTTATGTTAGTATTTAGATTATGAGACAAAAGGCATTTGGGGTCAGTCTTTAGTATTATTGTTTGCAATGGAATTTTTGTTGGCAATAGTTCATCGAAATATTATTTCATCTTATTTTAGAGTGCCTCTTTATATTATCCTGCATTAGACTTGAAATTAAATTAAAAACATTCAATTCGTTTAAAAATTATAATGATGTAGTTATTCCTTTTAAAGTTTCAAACATAAGTTTACCCTGATTCACAGAGTTGAGCAATATAGTGTGTTTGATAACTTTGTTACAGTGATGATTCATTATGGAAATTATTACTAATGGAATACCTAAAATATACTGAAGGTCTGTTATTGGCTTGAAAGTAGGCAAGACATTTGTATGCATAATCTCAGCCTAAGTCTTGGAAAAAGCATATGGGACAAAATTAATATATCTATATTTCAGAATAGAAAAACAGAAAAGTGATTTGCAAATATTTACACAAGTGTTATGTTTCAGAACTAGAATTTGATTTCATAACTCTCTTTGTAATATATGCTCCTAATCACTACCTTTGTGATAGCCACAGATGTCTTTTGAAACTAAAACTAAATATTATAATTTGAAATAGCACAGAGAACAAAATGGAGTATGTTGTGTATAGTATTTTAAAGTTCTTTTTGAAAGAAACTTTCATTGGAAGGTTTTATGTGCACATATCAGAGAGTGAAAGAGAGAGAGAGTGGGAAGAAAGGGGAGAAAAAGCATCCCCCAATGGAGAATAATCACACTGCAATGGTTTTTCTTCCATTCCTCCTGCCTATCAGAATTTTGGGCACACATGCTTGTGTGTCTTTCAAGTTTCTGGGGATAAGATTTGAACTGTTATTGGCCGTGTGGGATCCAATTCCCTTAATCATTGTGCTTTTGGATCAGCCCAGTAATATTTCAAAATTCCAAGTCATGTTTTTATTTTTATTTCAAAGCATTTTCTTTTTTTATTATTTACTGTGACATTGATTGTAATATATTTTTAGAATAAGTTGCAACATATTTCTTGTAATTGTTTTCAGGCTTAAATATGTGTTTTAAGGAGTAGTATTATAAAACATGAGGATATCAATTTTCCCAGCACGATTTGTAGGAAACTGTCCTTCCTGAATTGTGTGTTCTTGGTATCCTAGTTGAAGATATCCAGAGATTTATTCCTGGACCCTCTGTTCTATTCCATTTATCTATGTACCTATTTTTATGACACTACCCTACTGTTTCAATACTGAAGTGTAGATACTGATATATTTTGAAATCAGGAAGTATATTGCCTCCAGCTCTGTTCTTTCTTAGAAATGATTGATTTATTTTGTGCCCCCACATCAGTTGTAGAATTTTTTTTCTATTTGAATAAAAAGATGTTGATGGAGTTTTGATAAAGATTGCATCGAATCTGTAGATCAGTTTAGGTAGTATGAGCATTTAAAAAATACTAAGTCTTGCATTCCATGAATATAAGGTGTCTTTTCATTTGTTCATGTCTTGTTTAATTTCGTTCATCAGTGCTTTGTAGATTTTAGCACATAAATCTTTCACCTATTTAATTAAGTATATTGCTAAGTATTTTATTTCTTTTGATACTATTGTAAATGAGATTATTTTCCAAATTTCTTTTTCAGATAGATCATTGTTAATGCATAGAAACACAATTGATTTTTGTATGTTGATTTTGTATCATGCAAATTTACTGAATTTATTTTTTTGTTCTAATAGTTTCTTTTTTTTTTTTTTTGGAGAGATTTTCGTTATAGGGGACGTGCGCTCGCCAGACAGACAGAGAGAGACATAGAGACAGAAAGCGAGAAATCACCCCCCAGAGGGGATGGTCACGCCGCAATACCTTCTCCTCAATTCTCCTCTCGGGATCTTGGGCACGCACGCACATGCGCCCGGCATGAGTTTTAAGCCACTGGGTCCGGGACGGGAACCGCGGTCGACTACGTGGGAGTCCAGCGACATAGCCATTACGCTAACTGCTGGTTCCCAATAGTTTCTTGAATGATTCTTTGGTTTCTCCATATAAGATCATTTCAGATGCACATGGAGATATTTGCACTTGTTCCTTTCCAATTTGGATGTTTTTTATTTCTTTTTTCTTGTCTAATTGCTCTGCTTGCTACTTCTAATTACATTAAATTGAAATCTTGACAGTGAATATGCTTGCCTTTTCCTGATTTTAGAAGGAAAGCTTTCAGTTTTTCACCATTGCGTGTGATCTTCGTGGTGAATTTTCATATATGGTCTTTATTATGGGGAGATAGTTTTCTTCTTTCTTTAGTTTTTATTTAAAGTCTGTTGAATTTTATCAAGTGCTTTTTCTACATTTATTAAATGATCTTCGGATTTAATCCTTTGTTAAGTTAATGCTATGTGTCCCCATAATGTTCATTGATTTTCATATATCAATCTATCCTTGCATTCTAGAAATCCCACTTTGTCTAGGTGTATGATTCTGTTGGAGTACTGCTGGATTTGGATGAGACTAGTATTTTTTTAGGATTTCCGTGTCTATATTCATCAGGGTTTCTGGCCTGTACTTTACTTTTCTCATGATGTCCTTTTCTGGCTTTGATATCAGTGTAATGCAGGCCTTATAAAATTAGATTGGGAATATTCCCTCTTGACTATTTTGGAAGAATTTGAGAAGGATTGTCATTAAACATGCATAGAAGTATTCTACTTAAATACCTTCGTGTCACCTCCCCCATTTATAAACTTTTAAAAAATTCAAATTCCCGCCTTTTACAGTAATTTTTTCTGGAGTATTTTTTTCCAAGTAAGCAGAAAGTAGCCACATATTTCAGCAACTTAATCTATTATTCTTATTGTCACTAAAACTGTGTTTCTTCGAAATATGGGATGATAATGACAATGAAGTCTTAAAAAATAAATTTCAATTTACTATATGAAGTTGTGAATCGAGATTTTTTTAAAAAGATGACCATTTAATAAGGTTTAAATTTACCATAGTTAATTTTGCATTAAGTCATCTTAAGTAAGTTGTTTCTATTAAGAGTATCTATTTTTTTCCTTCTCAAATTAGAAAATATTTCTTTGGACCAGCAGGTGGTATGATGGTTAAGGCATTTGATTCCCACATGCTCAACTCCAGTTTAAGTCCCAGACATGGTAGTTTGAAAATCACTTCAGGCACATGGTTGTGCATACCCAAAATCCTGAGAGGAGAGTGGAGGAGAAGAGACTGTGGCTTAGTCATCCTCCCACGGGGATGATTTCTCATTCTCCTTCTTTGTGTCTCTCTGGTAAGCACATGGGCCCTATGGCCAAAACCTAAAAAAAAAGAAAAGAAAGTACTTTTCCTTCTTTTCCTTTAAATGATTAAAATCTTTATTAGCAAGTAGATGAGTAAATATAAATTCTAACCTGAGTTTTATTGTTTAAATTAATTAAGTTTATTCACGAGCGAGAGATGCAGAGAGAGACAGAAACAGTTTCTCTGATGGGTTCCTCGCTATGATGAACTCTCAAATCTTCAGCCAGCCCTGGCTCATGGCAAGCGTGTGCCCCCAGCATGCTCAAGGAGCTCTCCTACTGGGACCTCTGAACCTTCTGGGGTGTCAGCCTCACAGAGCATTGCACTTTCCACCGCACCACCATCTGGCTCCTCGACTGTTTTTTTTTTCCTGGGGAGATTTTCCCTATAGGGCGCGTGCGCTCTCCAGACAGACAGAGAGAGACAGAGAGACAGAAAGCGAGAAATCACCCCCCAGGGGGGATGGTCACGCGGCAATCCCTTCTCCTCCATTCTCTTCTCGGGATCTTGGGCACGCACGCACACGCGCCTGGTGTGAGTTTTAAGCCACCGGGTTCAGGACGCAAACTGCGGTCGACTACGTCGGAGTCCAGCGACATAGCCATTATGCTAACTGCTGGTCCCATCCTCTACTGTTGTTTTTAATCCTTTGACAAAATAACATTGACATATTTTTTAAGTACTTTTGTACTAAAATATTTGTCTATAAATATATTTGTATATATAAAGTGTCCTATTGTTTTTGGCTTTTGTTTTGTTTTGTTTTGTTTAAGGAAGAAGGGGATAGCAGAGAGAGCTGTTTGCTTTTCCTAAGGAGAAAATAGGAATTGACATTTCTCCCTAAAATAGACAAAGTTCACATGATCCTTCTGATGTCTTCAAACTGATGTTCAGCTGTTGGAACATGTTTTTTGTCTTGTGTGACATCCATTCACAGATGCTCTGCTTGATTCTGTCCACACCTGTTTGCTCTGCTGGGTGTCTGCCAATCTGCAGGAATCAGAGTGTGTATGTGCGAGTATATAAATACACAGTATTTAAATGGTAAAACAAAGAAGGGGATAAAAGTACATTAAAATTAAAGTGTATCTTTGCTTTACACATTTTTTGTTTGAAGTTGAAGGGATATTTAACATATGTGCACTCAAACTGTATTTAAAAAGAAAGAAAAAAAAGGAAAACCAAGAAAGAAAAAGGAAGATCTGACTACTAAATTATATGTCCAAAAGAGTGAAAATGTTTTATTTGTAAACTGCTTGAAGAATAGGGTTTTCCTTCATTTCTATAAACAAACAAATGAGTCAGAAAAATATTGTATAATTAACAAAAAATCTGTTATAATAGAGTATTGAAAAGTGATATATTTATGTGATGATATTATAAAGTATATTAGTATTTATTTTCCCTCATGACATTATAGCCTTATTGAAAAATCTACTTAGGGCAATTCATAAAGCTATTACTCTGTATCATTTCCATCAAAAGTATAATCTTTCTGAATTAAATTCTGGAACAGTAAGAGGAATCAGTGGAAAATAAAGGTACTTTATTTTAATGTATTTTTTAAAAAACTTGCCAGACAGTATGTTTGCTTTCCAGAAATACACAGAGAGAAAGAGAGAGTGAGGGAGAAAGCACCTCCCTCAATGGGTTATGGTCACACCGGAATCCCTTTTTCTCCCATTCTCTATCCTATCTTGATTCCACACAGTGTACCCAGAATTTTTTTCAAGCCGTTGGGACCAGAATTTGAACTGTGCACTTGGCTGTGGGGCATTTTGCTCTCCTAACCACTAAGCCATGGACTGGACAAAAATTGCTTTTCTTAGTTTAAAAAAGTGCCATAGTAATGAAACTTTTTAACATCAAGGGAAACTGGGTAAAGACTCTATGAGAACTTACTGAGCCTAAAATATATCAAAATAAAATACTTATTTAAAAAAATATTGTATCAGAGATAAGGGTTTCATCCATTCACCTAGCAGTATTTGATTCAATGGCTACAGGCGCTAGTCCCTGAGTTTGGCACAAAGTGAGTAGTGTGGAACCACAGTCTAACAGCGCAACTGAGAAAATACAGAAGGCCAGGTTAGTCCCTGCATGGAACTTACAGGCAATATTACTAATCCCATGGGGGGAGGGGGGGAATAAAACAAACAAACAAACAAAAGTTTACAATTCTACATTCTAAATGTTTCAGTGTTAATATTTTTATTTATTTATTTTGCCAAAGACCATGTACACTTGGCAGACAGGCAGAGAGTGAGAAAGCATTACCCATTGGGAATAGTCATGCCACAAACCCTTCTCTTCCATTTTTCTCTCCTTCTGAGATTTTGCACAGGCCTGAACAAGTGCTTCATGTGTTTTTTAGGCTGCTAGATACAGGACTCAAATCGCATAGTCAGCCATGTGGCATACAGCCACTTTAACCACCATGCCATTGGCTTATTCAGTGTTACATTTTAACAATAAATTTTGCAAGGGAAAAACTAGGCTGCTGAGAGAAAAAAAGTACTAAAAAAAAAAAAAAGGCTGTGATTATTTTAGAGTTTTTTATTGAGTTAAAATTTATATAACATTAATTAATAATTATAATTTAAATGTACAATTTATTGGTATTAGTTAGGTATTAATTATATTCATATTGTGTGCTGCCATCACCACTGTCAATCTCCCGTACCCCAAACTGAAAATCTATACCATTAAACAATATGCCATATTTCTCCCTGTTCTCCGGCCCTACTGATCACTGTTCTGCTTTTACTTAGCCTGTTTTTAAGGTTCATCCATCATTTAGCATGTATTAGACTATCTCTCACTTTAAAAGCTGAATAATATTCCATCTTTTGTGTAGTCTACATTTTCTTTATATCTTTATTTATTGATGGATATTTGATAGCTTCCATCTTTTGGTTGTAGTAAAGCTGCAGTATACATTGGCATACAAATACTTGTTCATGTCTGTGCTTTCAATTCTTTTGGGTATATATCCAGAAGTGAAATTGCTGGATTATATAGTAATTACATGTTTAATTTCTTGAGGAACTGACATGTTATCTACCATCGCTATTTTTTAAGCTAAATATAAATCATGCAAAGGAAGTTCAGTGGAGCAGTCAGTTAGTGAATAGAGTTTGAGGGAATAAAGACTTGGAAGGAAGACAACTTTTGAAAGAGAGAGAACATCATGAAACAGAGACATGAGGCCAGAGAGAGACTTGCTAGTTCTCAAGGCTGAAAGGAGAGTGCATGATTTACCATGAAGAGCGGAAAAGGAGCTAGATGTCAGATGAGGTGTAGACAGGGAACCATGACAGGGCCAAATTGCACAAGGCCTTGTTTGTGTTTTATTCTATGCACACAGAAAACACATTGGGGGTTTTTCAAAGTTTATTTATATCTTTCACACACACACACACACATACACACACACACACAGACAGCCACCCCATCAGGGTTCCCCTCCACCCAGTTTCAGCCAGCCTGAATAATGAGCATGTACGTATACCTGGCATATACAAGAGGTCTCAGGATGTGAACTGAGGACCTTCCCATTAGGGTCCAATTATGTTATGGCTGTACCACCCTCTGTTCCCTGAAGGATTTTTATTTTATTTTATTTTATTTTATTTTATTTTATTTTATTTTATTTTATTTTTTTATTGCAAGAGGGAGAATTTGCCCACCAGAGAGTGAAAAAGAGAGGGGGGAAACACGCCCAAGTGGGGCAGTGGCCATGTTGCAATCCCTTTTCTTCCACTGCTCCATTTCATAAGAATTTGGGGTAAGCATGCACACGTGATAGGCATGTTTTGAAAGTCATGGGGCCATGATTTGAACCATAGTTGATCATGTGGATCCTGGCTTCCTATGCAGAACACTTAACAGTTGAGCTATAGAGCCATCCCAAGGATTTTTAAATGAGGAGAAACTTGTAGTTCAAATTTTATCATGTGAAAAATAGATAAGAGCAAGGCAAGAATACACAAAAACAGACATAGACACATCCTGCGAGTGTTATAGCACTCCAGGTTTCACTTTATTATTGCCTTGCATGAGGAAGGTAGAGACTGCTTTCAACATGAGCGAAATGGTGGTGAATCCAATGTACAAATGAATACACCAGTGTAGGAAGTAAGGGAGGAAGAGGGGCCCGGAATCCTTTCCAGGTCTCTGTCATAACTAAACGGACTGTGGAACACTTACCAGTGTGGAAGAGATTGTGGAGAAACAGGTTGGTTTAGGAAACTGAAAATTTGAAGTGCCTATGAAATACCAAAATTCTGTCATTTAAAAAAATCTCTTCTTGTCTTTAGTGTTATTTTAAGATGAAAAAATTTGGAAATTATTTTTGCAGATTCTTCTTGGTCAGAAGAGGGTAACCCTAATCTTGTAGAGTAACATTTTGTTGTTGTTGTTCATTTTATTCTGGAGGTCACAGATTAATTGAATTATTGAAAGAATAGCAAGATAACACAATGTACCTGAAACTTGCAGCCACCATTATATTTTACAGAGACATTAAAATGTATTACTTTAAATTACCTGGTTAATTTACCCTATATAATTTGTCAAACCTGGTCACTCAAGCAAAATATGTACTGCCTTTCAAATATATTGTGAAACACCCTGACTATACAAAGCTAATTTGCTGTATAAATCCAAAATCTTACAATTCACTTTATTTTACGTGTTTATTCTTTTTTTTTTTTTGAAAGGTTTTTGCTCTAGGGTGCACGTGCTTACCAGAAAGGCAGAGAGAGACAGAAGGTGAGAAATCACCGCCCGGGGAGGATGGCCACACTGCAATCCCTTCTCCATTCTCCTCTCAGGATCTTGGGCACGCATGCACACACACCCGGCATGAGTTTAAGCCACTGGGTCTGGTATTTGAACAGTGGTCAATTACATGGGAGTCCACCAACATAGTCATTTCACCAACTGCTGGTCCCACATGTTTATCCCTAATATTACTGTCCTCTGCCTTAGCAAAGTCTTCTTTTTATGTTACGTTTTAGTCATTACTATTGTTTGGTTGAATTTCATTAAATCATTTTTTTTCCCTCACATGAATATAAGTGTCTTGGCAAAGGAAATCTATTTGTCACCCATTGTTCAGACTTTGACACTGTTGTCATTTGGTCACTTGGAATCTTAGTGCACTGGGAATTTTATTGGATTTATGCCACCGTACTAGCAGCTCCTTCCGTCTGATATTTTATAATATAATTATTTAATCTGGTGATTCTCCTTCCTGCATCTGTTCTAGGATATAGTTCCAAATCAAATGTCTACTTAGGAGCAAAAAAGATATTAAATAAGCCAAAAATATATAACAGCTCTTCTGAGATGATTCATGTAGACAAAGATAGTCTTCATTAGATAATTCATATTTCTTATAATCATTATCAGAAGTATTAGAAAAAATACTTAATTGACATTATATCAATATGATAAGCAGAAATTGTCACTTTGACTTTAGAGCAGAATGAAAATGTGACTTTTCCCATAATTTTATTTACATGAATTCTCCCACCAACTATTCAACCAAGAGCAAAATAAAGTATTTTTTTTGTGATAAAAAACAGAAGGACAAGAGGAAAAGGAAAGGGGGAGGGAGGAAGAGGAGAATAATTTTAATGAAATTTGGCATTTCCTCATAAAAATTGCTTTTATTAGTTATAAATATAACATCTGATTCATAATATCTGTTTATTTTAGAAAATTGGGAAATACATAAAAGCAAACAGAAGAAGGTAATGCCAATAAAAGTGTTTCTAACAAGAAATCGAGATTGTTAACATATTAGTTCATGTGTTTTTAGACAGGGTCTCACTGTTGCTGTCTTCCTGCCTGAACCTTCCAGCTGGGATTACCAGCATGTACCATCATGCCCAGCTATTTCAGATAGGTCTTGCTATGTTGTCCAGGCCAGCCTGGAGCTTGCAGTCCTTCTACCTCAACCTCCCTGTGTCGTTGGGATAACAGGCACATGCCATTGTGTCAAGCCTTTAGACTGGACAGGAAATTTGAACCTGGGCCTCCCATGTGGTCTTAGGATCATAACATCTTTCTTTCTTTATATTTTTTTTAAATAAAGAATTATTTAGCTTTCTTTATTTATTTATTTTAATTAGACCACAGAGGGACAGAAAGAGAGAGAAAGAGAGTGAGAAAACAAGCGGCCAGGTCCAGGGCTAGAACCACGGTTGGCAATGTGGGAATCCAACACCCTTAACCATCATGCCACCTGCTGGCCCAGAATCATAGCATCTTAGAAGCAGATGCACCAGCAATTTATTTTTGAACTGCCCTTTTTCTTACCGCAGAGCTAATACTTAAAAGAGAATATAAAAATACTATACACTACCTTTAAGTATAGGTTCACCCTGCATAGAAAATATCATTAGTTTATACTTTGAAATAGTGTTATAAAATACAAATTTAGGTATACATTTAGTGATCAATTGTACTGTGAAGCTTGTCAGTCTTGACATTTCATTATAACTTGCGATGCCACTTTTACCTTGCCAAGTGGCATTTTTATATAGACATGTGAGGCACCGAGAGACAAAGAAGACACAGTTGGGATTGCAGCAAAGGGGCAGGAAGTGGCCACAATGATAGTTTGTCTATACTGAATGGCTGGACAATGATGTGTGACACTAGTCCTCTGATAAATGTGTAAAAGTGTATTCCCTGTGATTTCAGCAGCCTAGGGACCACTTAAATGATAAAAGAAAGATGCCTTAATGTGTAGGCAGGATTGTAGAAAAACACATCATATATTTCTTAAAAGTGTTGAAGACAGACTACAAATTGCTCTCTGACACTTAAAATATTCTAACACTTGGGATACAATATGTGTAGGAATAGGAACATTGTACTTGGAGTCAGACAGACATGTGTTCAAATTTTGACTACATTTTCTTTTACTTTTAATTAATTAATTTATTTCATGAATGAGAGAGATAAGGTGAGAGAGTAAGAGAGAAAAATTAGTCCCCCTAGTAGGGACTTGAGAGAGATAAGGTGAGAGAGTAAGAGAGAAAAATTAGTCCCCCTAGTAGAGAGAGATAAGGGGAGAGAGTAAGAGAGAAAAATTAGTCCCCCTAGTAGGGACTTGGTGCCACAATTCACCCCGAGCCTTCAATTCATCCCAGATCATGAGCAAGTTTGTTCCATGTGTGCTCAGGGATGTCTCTGGATTTGAACTGGAAAGATTCCACTTTGGATTGCCTCATAGACCATCATGTTTTACCACCGTTGCCATCGTCTGTCTGATCCCTGATTACTTCTTACCTTGGTATGAATAGTAGCACGTTATTTATCATTCCTTTTGGCCCAGTATGCAAAATTAAAATGAAATTATTGAAGCCAGCCCATAGAGGTTAGTTGACATGAGTGGATCCCACGTTGCTGACTATGAAGTTTGAGTCCTGGATGTAGTGCCTTGAGATACATACTTGGCATGTCATGTGTGTGCACCTGCCCAAAATCCTGGGAGGAGAATGGAGGAAAAGGGATTATAGATATCTCCCCTGGGTGTGCTTTTTCAATTCCCTCTCTCTCTTTATGTCTGTCTGTCTCAATCTCCCTCAGGTGAGTGCACATGCCCTTTAGCAAGTTTTTAAAAGTGAAATTATTAATAATACCTTGCTATTCAGTTATGATTCTTGAATGAGATTTGTATAAATAGTTTAGTAGTGAATGACATTAAGTAAATGACAAACAAGTGGTACAAGTAAAAGAGGCAGAGGTACTTTTTATACCACTCCCTCTCCTACTTGAATTGCTATGAGACTACTGCCATAAACATGTTCCATCTACTCATTCTATGGCCGATGCAACACTAAAAATTATGAATTGTTTAATTCATATTAGATATTTTAAATGGATAGCTAAAGTGCATTTCCCCTGCTATATTATGTCATTTTTAGAAAATATGCCAGAATATACTACCTTTAATCCAGTGACTGCTCTTTAAATCCAGAGGTGTGATATTTCGATGGACTTGTAAAGGACTGTATTTTTTCAACTGCTTTTGGAAGAAAACATATTCACTAGTAGGGATGCAAGAATCGAATGAAAGAAAAGGCACTGACCAATGAGATGAGATATCTTGGTTTCAGACCTTATCTACCACTCAACAGTTATGTGATCTCAGGAAAATCATTTATCCTACCTGGGACATAATATCTTGTTTATGAATGAATGGATTAAATTACATCACTGCATTTAGCTCTAATATTCTCCTCTTCACTGTTCTCTGTGCATTTGCCTTTTTTCTCTTTGCAAATATCAGAGCTCACATAGCAAATCTTCTCAAACATTAAAGGCCAATGTTGATTATAAACTGAAAATAGAGATGGCATACCTCGGAGCATGGAATACATAGTATGAAATGACATTTTAATTGATTGAGATGTAGGAGAAGCAGAAGGGTGACATTGTCGAAGTATCAAAGATAGATCAATGAGGACATTTTATAGCCAGAGGAAGGAGATTTGATTTGCAGTTGCCAAATACTGTGAGAGCTGACAGAAGCCTAGAGCAGAATCTTTTGCACCAAAGGCAGGAGTACCAAATTGGTATGAGTCTGAATGAAAAGCAGATGAATAACTTCTTTTTGTCCAAAAAAAAAAAAACAGATTCATTTGGACCTTGACGAAACATGCATGCTTCCCACTTGTAATTTCTGTGCTATTTCCATGACTTTACTTAAGAGTCCTCCATATATCTGTAGCAGCCTTTTACAAATCGACTAGCTAGATCTGAACTTGGCTGCCAGGAGGTGGGGAGGCTAAAAACTAGACTTACTGAGGATTCTAGTTCTTTCCAAGTAACTTGCTATGGGATGTGCATTCTAAGCTAAGCTTCACAGGCACTCTCTGAAATTGTTTCCCCATGGTTTCCATTCTATCCATGTAAACACTGGGTATCAGAAAGGTCCAAGGTCATAGAGTTAGTGACTGCCTGCACCTAAACATCTGTTTGGAAAATTCCAAGTCTCATGCCCTTAAATACAACATACAATTTAGAACTGGTGCTTTGGAGGGTTGGAAGGATGTTAAGAGATTTCTCTCTTCAGCCAGGCTCTAGGGAAGCAGCCTAGTCCCCAGTACAGTCTGTTCAGCCTTCAAAGGTCTCCGTTCCCCAGCACATTGCACTCATATCACTTTCCCTGAGTGCCAACATTTATAAAAGTAGAGAGATCTTGCTCTGCCATGCAACTTGAACACACACAGGGAATTGAAATTTAAAAATGTATGCAAAAATACACATTCATGGCTTTTGTCATTATTTTTTTATAAATTAAAAAAAAATCAGCCTAGGTAAGAAATTAAAATGAGCCCTAATATGAAAGTTGTACCTGTGCATCTCACATCATTGTTAAAATATGCCAAATCCATAACTGGAAACAGCGTTAGATAGCAACTGAGTGTCTAGC
>NW_006159867.1:2298779-2334266 GCF_000334495.1 Tupaia belangeri chinensis | reverse complement strand
AGCATAATGACTATGTCACTGAACTACCATGTAGTTGACTGCGGTTTGAGTCCAGGATCCGGTGGCTTAAACTCACGCTGGGTGTGTTTGCGTGCATACCCAAGGTCCTGAGAGGAGAATGGAGGAGAAGGGATTGCACCATGGCCATCCCCCCTGGGGGGTGATTTCTTGCTTTTTGTCTCTCTGTCTGTCTCTGTCTTTCTGGCAAGCACACTCACTCTGTAGCAAAAAATCTCTCTCTCAAAAAAATGAATAAACAAAACAAACTTTTCACTCTTCTAAAAAATTCCAGAAGAAAATGTAAGATATGCAGACATTGACTTTTTAAGATATAATTTTCCCTCAAGATTATATTTTTCATAGAATTTGTATAACGATATTGTGATAATTGTATATAATATATGCTTAGCTTTGATTTAGTTTTGAAGAACAACCAAGAAGTAATAAGAATATGTTTATCTAGATTTGAGATTTCATATAGAGTTTTTCATGTAGTTTTAAACCTAAAAATTGCCTGAACTTTTGTCTGTTCCATCAGCACTATTAAAGTATTTTTAAAAGTTTACCTCTATTATTTTTTCTATTAAAACAATACTCATGACTTCCTCAAAGTTAAATAAAACAACTAATGATGTAGTAAAGAGGGTTTTTGTTTTGTTTTGTTTTTTAGTGTCTACTTTCTATATTCTCTAATTGTTAATAGTGGACAGGTTTTGCTCTATGCATTAGAACAAAACAATAAATAAAAAGAGGAGAGAAAGTGAAACCCTCTTTTGTGTTTTCACTAAAGTAATTTGGACTTTATTGAAATTCTAAAGATCAGAAATAAAAGTAAAGCACCCTAGATAAGTTAATTCTTTACATTTCTTCTTTAAATGTTTAGATTTAAACCGATAGTATCTCTTGGTTACAAATTCTGATTTAGGGCTTCATAAATTTGAGGTCCTTGTGTGAATAGTGTTTTGAGATAGAACAGCAGTTCCGTGGAGTTGGATAGACAATTTATAATACGCAGAGGCATAGACAGTACTTTTGACTTCCTAATAAGGCAATGTCATCATACTTTGGCTGTCTCCTTGTAAATTTCAAACTAAAGACACAACTAGCTAATGGAAACTGTCTTCTAATAAATAATGTTTAAATTTTATAAGCATTATTTCATTGCATAGCTTTGCATTTTTACACCAGTTATTTAATTTCCCATTGATTTGTGATGCTCTTCCATTATTCCTTTCACTTTAACTGCCTGTTTTTTATAAAAATACTGTATATATAATTTTAAAAATCAATGTGCTTGTAGGTAATTATTTTACAAATATTTTATATTACGCATTGAAATAGTTAGGGGATATCTTAATTATAATACACAGGGTGATGATTATTCTCTAAATACATTTTTTTTATTTTTGGAGAGGTTTTCGCTAAAGGGCACATGCACTCGCCAGACAGACAGAGAGAGACAGAGAAACAGAAAGCGAGAAATCACCCCCCAGGGGGGATGGCCATGCCACAATCCCTTCTCCATTCTCCTCTCGGAATCATGGTCATGCACACACACGTGCCCGGCGTGGGTTTAAGCCACCGGGTCCGGGATGCGAACCACGGTCGACTACGTGGGAGTCCAGCGACATAGCCATTACACTGGACTGCTGGTCCCAACATTTGATACAATATATTGATATGTTAGTCACTTTTAACTTTTCTTTTTATGAATAAGCATTTTTTATATTTCCTAACACATGGATGTATACATATGTATATATTTATCTATTTCACTAATACAATTATAGTAAAATTAGTAATATTGACCCTAACAAACAAAAAGTTTAATTAATCATATTTATTGAGTGTCAACTATGTATTAGTCATGCTATAGTTTTTCTTTCCCTCATAGCATTGCAAGATATAGGGGACTTCAAAAAACTCTTGAAGTATGGAATTAAAGCATACATTTATTTTGGTGTGAAAATTTTGAAATCTATGTGCAGTCTTTTTATAAAATGCATTTTCTGTGAACTTTCGGAAGATTCCTTATGCAGATGCATTTATTTATGAGGATGCGCTCTCTCAGAGAAATCAGAACTTAAACTAACCCTCCTAACTCAAGGATTCTAACTCCATTCTGATTGGTTATAATAGCTATGCTTTATACTACAACACACTTTTGTATTTCATTCCCCATAATGGATCCCGATTCATTGTAAGCATACTACCTTCTAAAATTTATTCTACATAGTACGTTAGGTTTAAGCTGGTTAGCTTTTTTAATACTTAAATTTTATAAAAAACAAACTCATTATTTATAGCTGTGCATTTATCACCATAAAAATAATTTTGTCCTAAATTTTCATATGTTAATAACCTTAGTAGTAAAAGTCCCTATTAAATAGATATGATGTATTTGTTAGCAAAATAATTGTATAATTAATATTTCTTATCCCCTTTACTTCTAAAATGAACATTTTCCTTTCAAAACCTCATTGTTTATTTAAATTATATATTAATTACACATATATTTAAACTGAAGTATATTTTTCCATGTAACCTATGTTATGTTTAATTCACTGCTTTAAATATTCATTGAGTATACACTGTGAACAGAGCAGTGGAAAGTCAAAAAGAGTAAAATATACATACTTCCCTAAAAGATATTTCAATCTAATAGCAAAGAAATACACACACAAAAATAAACATATGTATCTTATTACATATAAATAATGAGGGAGAACTAATACTGACATGGTGTAAAACAAGTAGTAAACAAATACAACTAGGAACATTTAAGGAACTTCCCAGGAAAAAGAGATCATATTTGAGGCAGATTTTACTGGTGGATTTATAGAGACTGCATTCTAAATCAAAGGCGAAGGATCAGGGAGAGAAGATTAACTGGCTGTTCAGGGAATAGCTTGTTTTTCATTTGTGCTGTGGCATATGGTATGTGGAAAAAAATGAGAGAGAGATAAGGTTTGAAAGCCATGATGTAGCCTGGAGTGCCAAAGAGTTTGTATTTCATATGGCATTAAGAAAAAATAAAAGAGTTTTTCAGCCAAGGTACGAGGCTTCATAAATTTGAGGTCCTTGTGTGAATAGTGTTTTGAGATAGAACAGCAGTTCCGTGGAGTTGGATAGACAATTTATAATACGCAGAGGCATAGACAGTACTTTTGACTTCCTAATAAGGCAATGTCATCGTACTTTGGCTGTCTCCTTGTAAATTTCAAACTAAAGACACAACTAGCTAATGGAAACTGTCTTCTAATAAATAATGTTTAAATTTTATAAGGATTATTTCATTGCATAGCTTTGCATTTTTACACCAGTTATTTAATTTCCCATTGATTTGTGATGCTCTTCCATTATTCCTTTCACTTTAACTGC
This sequence comes from Tupaia belangeri chinensis, assembly GCF_000334495.1. Lineage (NCBI taxonomy): Eukaryota > Metazoa > Chordata > Mammalia > Scandentia > Tupaiidae > Tupaia > Tupaia belangeri. The sequence goes on along the minus strand of NW_006159867.1, from coordinate 2,330,885 downwards.
CTGTTTTTTAAAAAAATACTGTATATATAATTTTAAAAATCAATGTGCTTGTAGGTAATTATTTTACAAATATTTTATATTACGCATTGAAATAGTTAGGGGATATCTTAATTATAATACACAGGGTGATGATTATTCTCTAAATACATTTTTTTTATTTTTGGAGAGGTTTTCGCTATAGGGCACATGCACTCGCCAGACAGACAGAGAGAGACAGAGAAACAGAAAGCGAGAAATCGCCCCCTGGGGGGATGGCCATACCACAATCCCTTCTCCACCATTCTCCTCTCGGAATCTTGGGCACATACGCACAGTGCCCGGTGTGAGTTTAAGCCACCAGGTCCGGGATGCAAACCGCGGTCGACTACGTGGGAATCCATCAACATAGCCATTACGCTGACTGCTGGTCCCAACATTTGATACAATATATTGATATGTTAGTCACTTTTAACTTTTCTTTTTATGAATAAGCATTTATTTTATTTCCTAACACATGGATGTATACATATGTATATATTTATCTATTTCACTAATACAATTAAAATTAGTAATATTGACCCTAACAAACAAAAAGTTTAATTAATCATATTTATTGAGTGTCAACTATGTATTAGTCATGCTATAGTTTTTCTTTCCCTCATAGCATTGCAAGATATAGGGGAATTCAAAAAACTCTTGAAGTATGGAATTAAAGCATACATTTATTTTGGTGTGAAAATTTTGAAATCTATGTGCAGTCTTTTTATAAAATGCATTTTCTGTGAACTTTCGGAAGATTCCTTATGCAGATGCATTTATTTATGAGGATGCGCTCTCTCAGAGAAATCAGAACTTAAACTAACCCTCCTAACTCAAGGATTCTAACTCCATTCTGATTGGTTATAATAGCTATGCTTTATACTACAACACACTTTTGTATTTCATTCCCCATAATGGATCCCGATTCATTGTAAGCATACTACCTTCTAAAATTTATTCTACATAGTACGTTAGGTTTAAGCTGGTTAGCTGGTTAGCTTTTTTTTTATAAAAATTATATTATATAAAAACTCATTATATTTATCTGTGCATTTATCACCATAAAAATAATTTTGTCCTAAATTTTCATATGTTAATAACCTTAGTAGTAAAAGTCCCTATTAAATAGATATGTATTTGTTGGCAAAATAATTGTATAATTAATATTTCTTATCCCCTTTACTTCTAAAACGAACATTTTCCTTTCAAAACCTCACATTGTTTATTTAAATTATTTATTAATTACACATATATTTAAACTGAAGTATATTTTTCCATGTAACCTATGTTATGTTTAATTCACCGCTTTAAATATTCATTGAGTATACACTGTGAACAGAGCAGTGGAAAGTCAAAAAGAGTAAAATATACATACTTCCCTAAAAGATATTTCAATCTAAAAGCAAAGAAATACACACACAAAAATAAACATATGTATCTTATTACATATAAATAAGGAGGGAGAAATAATACTGACATGGTGTAAAACAAGTAGTAAACAAATACAACTAGGAAAATTTAAGGAACTTCCCAGGAAAAAGAGATCATATTTGAGGCGGATTTTACTGGTGGATTTATAGAGACTGCATTCTAAATCAAAGGCGAAGGATCAGGGAGAGAAGATTAACTGGCTGTTCAGGGAATAGCTTGTTTTTCATTTGTGCTGTGGCATATGGTATGTGGAAAAAAATGAGAGAGAGATAAGGTTTGAAAGCCATGATGTAGCCTGGAGTGCCAAAGAGTTTGTATTTCATATGGCATTAAGAAAAAATAAAAGAGTTTTTCAGCCAAGGTACGACATAATCAGAGCTTGCGTTACAAAAATATATCTTGTGGCAATGTTGAGGTTAAAACCAACTGAAGAAGTCCTCTCATTAAACTTTATTCTCCTGTGTGGTCCCTGGGAATAGACTAGACAGCTTTTCTGATTTGTAATAGCTCTTTGAATACCTCTTTAAGTCAGACATTATAAATTTGAATTTTACTAGTCTAATTCTTTTCTGTACTCTGAAAAAGTAAGTTATGCCTGAGAAAGCTTGTTCATGATACTCATTTGGCATTCCACTGCCTACTGTTATCTCAGTGGGCAGAAAACCAGATTCACTTCTTAGGATCCAGTTAAGAAGCTTCTTTTATATTTATTGCTGTTGGTAGCACCATTATGCATCCAGTTACCCAGAAAATAAATCAGATCATCATCTGAATTTATTTCCCCTCAATCCTCAACACAAACAACCGATATTTATTTTTGTCCTCTACTCAAGTTCATTTCTTGTCTTTCCTTGTCACCAGACTCAATGTTTATTATACCTTCTAAACTACCTTTGGTTTGATTTCCCACCACTTTTATTATGCTGCCATCTAAATACCTTTCTAAATACCTTTCTGTAAGTACAATCAGATGATGTCATTTCAGATATTTTAAAGGGTCCTTATTTCACACAGGATAAAATACCTCTTACTTTGGCACGAAGGTGGTAGGACTTCGTAGTCTTTCTCTTTCTTTCCAGCCCTGCTCCTACCATTTGTTCCTAAACTTTACCAAACTTCCTTGAGTCTCTGGAAAGGATCATCCAATTTCTTACCAACAAACATGATTTCTCCTCAAAAATCCTGTTCTTGGTTATGTCTATTTTTATTCTTCAAATTACTGGACCTCCATGAATCCTGCTCATAATATCCATGACCCTGATGGTGATTAATGATTTACGTATGATATACTAAATACAAAGCAGGATATTTATATGTCACAAAGTTTTCTGATTGGTGCTAAATACATCATTTTTTCTGCCATTAAACCAAAGAAACATGAATCAGCAAGTATCTTCTTTCTCTATTTCCATAGTATCTAGCACAGTATATAAAATATAAATTACACTCATATAAACACTGTGAAACTAAGCCAGGCTTCTTTTAGGTCGGATGGAGACTTTTGTTTAAAGAAGTAAAAACTAAAACAAAGAAGATAAGAAAGAAATTATAATAATATTTTGAATATCTAATGCATTTTATTTTCAGTTCTGACTGTAATTTTCACTGAAGCTCAGCCTATAATAGAATATTTAACAAAGGAATCTTGAATGACAAAAAATCTTTTCTGTGTGAAAAGTAATGAGATTTTGAGTGTTTCAATGTATATTGTTTGACTAAAACATCAAAGCCAGAGATCTAGTGCTGATAAAATTGAATCTAATGAAGGACAAAAAAGGTGGTTTTTATGGGTTAGAGTAAATTTATTAATCTAAGCACACACAATTAACATTTTACAATATTGTGTTTTATTTTATCAGACAATTTAATTTAAGAAATCAGATATTTGTAATTCATGGTGGTATCCCCATTCCTCACTTAATCCACATTGATACAGATTTTTAACAGTAAGAATACCTAACCACTCTATAATAAGAAGGCCTACTTTGTAATGGAATTTGAATTGTCATTGGATATGGCTAATCCCTAAAACAGCACAACTGCAAACTATGTTTTTAAAGAGTTTTTAAAAATTTTATTTGATTTTTCCTTTAGAAGCAAAAGGAAAATGATGATCAAATACTTTTATCTTAAAATATAAGATAAACTCATTTACAAAAAAAAGTATGTTTTCTATTCGAATTAAGTTGATCTTGTCTCAAAAGCATTCTTTTTTGTTGAAATTAAAAACAAAAGTTCTCTGAAATGTCTTTATGACATCCATTCTGAATCAGTTTAATAGACTAAAAGCATCAGAGAGGTTAGAGATGTAAGAATGTACTGTCCCTAAAGAGTTAAAAATTGAGTACAGATAGCCTCCAGACACGGTGGCGTGTGGGCAGCATCATTGCTTGGGAAGCCATAAACCACATAAGAGGGCTGGGCTTGGTTCCCAGGCCAATCTGAACACACTGGACATTGCTGCATGTGTCTGTAATACTAGGTAATTGTGAGGAAGATCATGTCACAAAAAGACCTATATTTTTCCCTCTCCTTTCCTTCTTTCTCCCCTCCCCATACAAAAGAAAAAATAAGAAGTGAATCTAGGTAAAGCTTTCTTTGATAAAAACACAGATAAGTTGACTTAGAAAAAATGTTTTGGATTAACCATTAAATATTATAAACAAAATGAAAGTTTCTAGAAAATAAATAAATTGATATTTTGTTATTACTTTTGTGATTTTTTTTTTTTGACAGGTTTTTCACTGTAGGGCGCATGCGCTCACCAGACAGACAGAGACATAGAGACAGAAAGCGAGAAATCACCCCCAGGGGGGATGGTCACACCGCAATCCCTTCTCCTCCATTCTCCTCTCGGGATCTTGGGCACGGACGCACATGAGCCTGGCATGAGTTTTAAGCCACTGGGTCCAGGACACAAACCGCGGTCAACTACGTGGGAGTCCAGCAATATAACCATTACGCTAACTGCTGGTTCCCATTACTTTTGTGATTTTTAATGTTCAAATTAGAAATGTCTCTGCTATTACAAATAACGTGTCAGTATTTTCAATCTGAACACTTACCACATTTGAAGAAACTTCTATTTAAAATTTTTACTCATACATCTCTTTATAGATATTTTCTTTACAGAGAAAAGATGCTTGTCTTAAATTTACTGGAAAACAATTTACAAGTTAAGTTCTTTCTTAATTATGTGTTGAATTAATTGTTATACTAAATATAATGATTTTAAACAAGTGCACATTTATGCAGTATCTTAAAGTTTGCTTCACACTGTAAAATTCTAACATTTCAAAAAGATATTTCTAAGCTCAAGCAGTTATTTCTTGAGCTGATTGATTTTGCACTAAAAATATTTTAAAAAATCAATAACAGTAATGTCTAAGTAACAAGTGACAGCATCATTTTCTTGAGATCAGATCACTGAATATTAAAATCAAAGATAAGCATCATTTTGCCACATGAATATAGAGGAAGAGGAACTCAGAAGAAAATGGAAGTGTCAATTCAGTGAAGAATGTATACATAGACTTGATCACATTAATTCCGAAGTACATTTTTAGCAGAGAAAAGAAAGAAGAGGAAAAGTCTTTGTTAAGCATTCTTCTGTGGCAAGTAGGTGGTACAAAATTAAGCACTCACTCTGGCTGCAGATACAAGATGATTCTATATGAAAATGGACTTACAAGAAAATTAAAAAGATAAATTAGGAGAATTATTATGCAATATTTTAGGAGGTTTTAAATACATTAAAGACTGTAAGGGAATCCAAAAAACTAAAAAAGTAGAATTAAAAAGTGGGTGGTGGTTTGGATTATGTAAATGGATATACCATTTTAGTTTTGTGATCTCAAGATTTTTTTTACTTCTGGGGATTTAGTTACCTTACTTATGAAATACAAATGATATTTGTTGCATAAGTTATTCCCCAAACATATTACATATCTATCTCCACAGAATTCTAGGATGATTTGAGCTAAAAATATTGTATTAATTTTGTTTGGTCATGCAGAAATTTACATGTTTTTTTAATCAATTACATGGAAGAAATAAAATACGCTATTTGAAATACAAAACTATCCATTTTCAGATGATATCTTTTGACAATGTATGCATGTAACAAATGATTCTATGCATTAAAATATCAAAGATATAATACAATTTTTTATTAAACATCCCAGAAAATAATAATTGGACAAACTACTGTAGAACTGAGAACATTTTTATAAATTAATGAATTCAACATATAGGTAGTACTTATGAAAATAACCAGTGGGTTGTTACAACGCTTTTGGTGAAGCTAAGGGAGTGGGAAGAGGTGTAACTAATGTTACGTTTAAAGGAGCAAGGTGAAAAAGTGGTTAGTGCAAAATAAAGATAGAAGGTGAATGTCGAGAAATGTTCATGATGTCCTGTGACCTTGGGCACAAACAAAAATGGTGACCTGGCAGGATGGAACAGAGGAAATATATGAAGGATCTTTATGGAGTTTATGAAAAATACAAATTGTGAAAAAATTTTGCATGCATTTTCAATTTTTTTTGCTCCAAATAAACTCATACTCATTTGTTATAGTATGTCTGAACCCGATCTAGTCTGTGGCACTAAGAAGGATAAGACATCAGTTTGAATAAGCCCCCTCTAGATCAACATACATTTTGTTAAAATTGAAACAAGAACAAACACCAAATTTATGGTAAAGCTGGGATGAGGAGGGAAGAATGATGAAATTGTTAATACTTTGAGAAAAGTTTATGGGGATGATGCTCCAATGAAATTAGCAGTTTACTAGTGGGCAACTCATTTTAAGAAAAGACAAGACAATGATGAAGATGACACTCCCAGTGAAAGACCCTTCACATCAATTTACAAGGAAGAAATTAATCTTGCTCCTGCTCTAATTAAAGACATTTGAAGACTAAAGCAGAAATAATAGCCAACACAGAGACAATTCAGTTGGTTCAGCTTATACAATTATGACTGAAAAATTAAAGTCGAGCAAACTTTCTGCTTGACGAATGCCAAAACTCTTGCACCCAGAGCAGCTGCAGACAAGAACAGAGATGTTAATGGAAATTTTAAACTATTGGAATCAAGATTCTGAAGCCTTTCTTCACATAATTGTAAGAGGAGATGACACCTGGATTTACCAGTAGGATCTAGAAGACAAAGCACAAGCAAAGCAATGGCTACAAAGAGTGGAAATGGTCCAGTCAAAGCAAAAGTGGACACGACACCAAGAACAATGATCGTGGCAACAGTTTTTGGGGGATGCTCAAGGCATTTTGCTTGTTGACTTTCTAGATGGCCAAAGAATACAATTTTGTTTAATATGACCGTGTTTTGACAAAGTTAGTAGAAGCTTTAGCAGAAGAACTTCACTAGAGAATCATTCTCTTCCACAATAATGCTTCTGCTTATTTCACTAATCAAACAAGGGCAAATTTGTAAGCATTTCAGTAATAAATTATTAGGCACTTAAGTTCTTGATTAGGCTCCTCTGTCTTCCTTGCTTTTTTCTTTCTTTTCTTTTTTTTTCTTTTTCAGGTTTTTGCCATAGGTTGCACGCACTGGCCCAAGTGAGAAATCACCCCCCCTAGAAGGGATGACCACACTGCAATCTCTTCTTCTTCTGGGATTTGGGGTATGCACATACTTGCATGCCTGACATGAATTTTAAGCTGTTGGGTCTGGGACTCAAACCATAGTTCGCCACTGGAATCCAACTGCCTTAATCTTCACATGAACTGCTGGCCCCTTGTTTTTCATTCTTAACAAAAATCTTTAGGGGCCAGCAAGTGGTGCAGTGGTTAAGGTACTCAACTCCCACATGGTTGACCATTGTTCAAATCCTGGACCTAGTGCCTTGAAAATTATGCTAGATGCATGTGCGGGTGTGCCCAAAATCCTGGAACCAAACCAATCCTCCCACATGGTGTGATTCTGCAGATAACTGTATCTTAGTAGCATTTGCCACCATGATTGGGCTGAGATATATATTTTTTTTCTTTAGATTTACTTTTTATTTTATAAGAAATCAGAGTATCTTCTTAAAATTATTAGTTTCAGGAACACAAATTAAAACCATAGCAAATGAATGTCATTCTAAATCTCAGATTGTTAATGGCTACAAGGACGCCTATTTGAGCATACATTTATTGCACTGAAAGAAGGGAATGGGCCAACAGTATACAACTAAATTGCTCCAAACTATATTATGTTAAAAACACCAAAATATTTTAGTTAGAAATGATATTTTCAATAAAGTTCCTAAATTCTCTTTGAACCACAAGGGAGTTTCCTTTGAGCCATTTTTCACCTGCATGTGAATGAACAAAAACATAAAAATATTAGCAATTATTATTTGGCTGCTGGCAACCAAAGTGTTGGGCTACAGGGAGAATGGTTCCTTTCTTCCTTCAAAATATAGAATTAACAGGGACCAGCAGTTAGCGTAATGGCTATGTAGCTGGACTCGCATATAGTCGACTGCAGTTTGAGTCCTGGACCCGGCGTCTTGAACTCATGCCGGGCACATGTGCGTGCGTGCCCAAGATCCCGAAAGGAGAATGGAGGAGAAGGGATTGTGGCGTGGCCAACCCCCCTGGGGAGTGATTTCTCGCTTTCTATCTCTCTGTCTCTCTCTGTCTGTCTAGCGAGCGCATGCGCACTATAGCAAAAAAACTCTCAAAAAAATATATATAGAATTAATAGATAGGTGTGAAAAATAGACAAGTGCATGGATACTTTGCTGGAGTTTGTTTAGTTTTTCTTATATTAATTTTAATAGTAACTCACTAACAAATTATTTTAAATGTGTTAAAATGGCTTTCAATTATAAAATTTAGAAAATTTTACCTCAAATATAGTACAGAGCTAAATTATTTTAAAGAGAAAGCAAAGAAAAGTAAACTGCAAGCCTGCACATTTATGCTGTGCATTTTTTTTAGTCCAAATGGTTCATATAAACTACTTATGCAAAAGATAAAAAACTGCATGAGAAACACAAGTTAATTAAGAAAAATGCAATATAAAATTAGGCATCGATTAGTAGTAAAATTTAAGCCTAGTTAATGCTAGTATTAAAACCTTAATAGGCCATAATTATATAAAATAATATATTAGTTAAGTCTTGCATGAATTATTTAATATATTGATTTTCCTATATGTAATTGAGAATAAATAAGTCTGGCAATATAGTTTTTTTTTAATAGTTTCAATATTTTCTAGGTAGTCATTATTATCTCCATTTAACCAAAACACATTTCCTAATAACTTCTCTAACAAAACAGTTTTTCCTCTCTCATATAAGACTGTAAAAGAGAAAAACCATTGTTTTTAACTGTTTTGTTTTAATTAGGAGAACAAGCTCAATTTAAATTCTTCATTATCTTTTCATTAATATTTTTCAACAAAAATTACAAGAACTAATTTCCAATGTGGGTATGTATTAAACAATTTGAGAAACAGAAGTATTCTGTTAAGTGGACATTTGATATAAAGCTCCTATTCATTTAGTTAGTTAAAGTTTATTTTTTTCCATGAGAGAGGTAGACAGAGAAATAAAGAGACAAAGAGAGAGAGAAGGACAGAGACATGCAACCTCAGTGGGGCTAGATCCACCTGTCCCAGCCAGCCAGGATTGTGGGCACACACAGGAAGACCTTGGGATAGAGACCCAGGACCTGCCCAGCTCGCCTTGGTGTGGGCATCATAGTGTTCAGCCACTGCTTGACTACTGCACCTGGTCTTCTAGGGTAGTTATTACTAACAAAAAATAATAGAAGTCTATGACTTGTTAGATGTTCTTAAAAATAATCTATGAAGTATTTCATATTTCATTGAAAGCTGGCACTCACTAGGCCACTAGGTTCCATTTCATATTTCTTTTTATTTTTGAGACATTTTTGCTATAGATTACATATGCTCGCTGGAGAGACAGAGACAGACAGAGAGACAGAAAGTGGTAAACTACGACCTTCCCCCCCCGCCCCCATGGGGGATAGCCACGTTGCAATCCCTTCTCCATTCTCTTCTCGGGATTTTGGGCCCTCATGCACACACACCCAGCGTGAATTTCAAGCTGCTGGATCTGGGACTTGAACCATGATTAGTCATGTGGAAGTTCAGTGCCTTAATCACTACACCATCTGCTGGTCCTTATTTCATGTTTCTATATGAATCACAATATTGTAACTGGACCAGTAATTCTTGTGTGTGTGTGTGTGTGTGGGGGGTAATTGTCTACATAATGTAGGTGCTCTAAGAGTTTCCAAAGAAGTATATTTCCCTATCCTCAACAATTTTTAATACAAGCCAAAGACTCTTGTAAAAATTTTGGTTTGACCATAATTTAAAATAATTAAAAGAAAAACTTGTTATGCAACTATTGCTTCTACTGTAACATAGAGTTGGAACTAAGTAATTGATTTTTATGCAAACATTCCTTTAAAAAATAATTTTAAATCAGCATCTTTTCAGGTTTTTAACTTCATCAATTATTTACTTCTGGCCAGTTGCGTAAGAACTAACAATCTGTATTTTTAGAGACTTTCTCTTGCTTCTTAAGAAGTGGAGAGTTATAAAAATTTTGCATACAAGAGAATGCTATAATGCTTTAATAAATAAATAAAATATTGATATTCACTAATGGAATCAGTAATTACCACTCAAATTTTTTTTAGAGAGGTTTTTTGCTATAGGGCATATATGCTCGTCAGAAAGACAGAGACAGAGAGACAGAAAGCGAGAAATCACCTTCCAAGGGGGATGGCCACTCCACAAACCGTTCTCCTCCATTCTCCTCCATTCTCCTCTTAGGATCTTGGGCATGAACGTACATGCGCCTGGAGTGAGTTTAAGCCACTGGGTCCGGGACTTGAACCATGGTTGACTACATGGGAGTCCAGCGACATAGCCATTATGCCAACTACTGGTCCCTATCACTCAGATTAAGAGTGGATATTATTGAGAAGAATATACGTATTTAGACCTGACATTACTTTGTCTTTCAAGTTAGAATTGATTAACATTTTTTGGTTTTGTTTGTGAGAGATTTTTGCTAAACGGTGTGTGTGTTTGCCAGAGAGAAAAGAGACATAGAGACAGAAAGTGAGAAATTACCCGCAATGGATGACCATGTCACAATCCTTTCTCCTCCCTTCTCCTCTTGGGATATTGGGCATGCACACACATTTGCCTGGCATGAGTATCAAACTACCAAGTCCAGGACTGGAACCACAATCTATCACCTGGGAGTCCAGTACCTGAACCACTATGCTACCTGTTTGCCCAGCTATTGTTTTGAATTAATAGATATAGTTGGGCCAGTCCCACAGTGCAACTGTTAAATGCTGTGAAGAAGTGGGGTCCAATATGACCTAGTAGGGTTATAGTCTCAGCCCCAGTGGCTCAAAAATTACACTGTCATATGCATGTTTGGGCCCAGGATCTGTATGGATGGAGAATTGGAGGTAAAATAATTTTATACCCATGGAATGCTTTCTCTCACTCTCTCTTTCTCTCTTTTTCATGAAATAAGTAAATAAACTTAAAAAGAAAAAAAAGAGGAAAGAAAAGAAAAGAAAAAAATGCCAGGCCAGTCAGTGGTGTGGTATTCAAGGGAGCTGGATCTCATATGGTTCAAGTTCCAGACCCGGCATCCTGAAAAACGCACACCAGTTCCATATGTGTCCATACAAAATCCTGAAAGGAAAATAGAGAAAAAGAGATAGTCGCTTGGCTATCCCCCATCGAAGACGCTATCTCACTCCCTGCCCCATCCCCACTTCTCCCTGAGCACATTTGCCTCTAGCACATTAAACTAAATAAGTAAATATCAGAAGGACATCAAATTCCATGTTGATAATAATTTATTTGGCATTTAGCATGGTTCTTAGGAGACAGTGTTTTATAGTGTCTAGAAAAAAATTAATAAGGCATAGTACACATGATTTGAGGACAAAGTGGGGGAAGATATTGTGGGATGTAAGAAAATAATTAAGGAAATATGGTTTAATAAGGAGTTAGTGAAGATGCAAGAATAATTAAGGAAATATGGTTTAATAAGGAGTCACTGAAGATGTAACCAAACCATATTCAGAATGGAAATAGAAGGGAATGATTTGGCAATATTTAAGGGGTAGAAAAAGAGAAATGTTATGATTATGTCCTTAGGAATTAGTGATAAGTAATATACTATTAGGTCTATTTCCAGTGAAGAATAAAACAGGAATGGCAAGTTTTTAGAACTGTAGGAGAAGGGAGTTAATATTCAGAAAGTTCTAGTTATGCAGGACAATGTATTGGTATACCAGGCAATAAAAATTTAAAAAATAATAAAAAGGTATCAAGGAAATTATAGACACAATTTTATATCAATAAATACTATTCTGTATAAGAATAATTTAGCAGAAAACCTCACTTTGCATAATCTAGCCTTTATCCAAACTTATGAACAGCCAAATATCAGGAAAAGTTGAAGCATCTCAAAGCAAAGCTTTAAATATATTTTTAAAAAGGCTTTAAAAAAAAGCCTAAAATGATATTTAAAGAATTATATATTATTTATAATAATATGAAATAGTTAACCAAATTACAATAGCGTATGATGATAAAAACATTTATATAGCTAAACAAAACAAAACTAATATAGTAAATTTTTATCATCCAAAATATTAGTAGTGCAAGAAAACCTTATAAAAACTGGTAACTTTTTTTTATTTTGAGATTATGCATGTTAATATTTAAGTGACTATTTATCTCATTTTATATGTTAATAGTGTGATACCAATATAAAAATGGGAATAGTCCAACTTATACACGTTTAAACTCAACTCATATCCCAGAATTACCTGAGCAATTATTCCAAGTCTTTACCCAAGTCCCTGTTTAACTCATACTTACTTTCCAAAGTAGCCTAATTGCTGCTCATATATAGAGAAATTGATCAGTATTCACCCATTTATTTTATTTTTATATAACCTTATATTTAAACAAATCCCAGCAAACCCCACTGTAAACTAATTTTTGTAAAGCTAGCTGCAGGGATAGAATGGGGAAGCTTGTTTTCTAGTGTTTATTGCCCACAATTAAGAACATTTACAGGAATCCTGAGTTCAAAGGTAAACATGCAGTTCAGCTTGGTGGCATTTATTCCTCAATGGAAGCCAGCTATGAGGCTGTCATGGTGTTTCTGTGTACAAGAACTGAACTGGCAAGTTTTAAAAAGTGCACATGAAACTGGACAGTATTCTGTGGCTCTGAAGTAAAAGTAAAAGACCTAGCATGGAAGGTGACTTGTAAAATAAAAGAACGATTCTAAAGGGATCTCTGGTAACTAGTATGTAGTTAAAATGACTTGGCTGCAAAAACAACTGCGGGGTCTGAAGCCAGTCAAGAAAAGCAAAAACTATATTTTGATTGTGGTGAAAGAAAAGTACTTTGGTTAAAACTCAAAGCCACATGTGATGTTATTCTAGTTTTCATTCTTATTGTTTTCCCACATTTCCTTTTAAAACCATATCACATTGGAACATTTTACTAGTTTTAATAAAAAAAAATTGTATAGCAACTTGTTTATAAGCACAATAAACCATTCAATGGTATGAATTATGGGGTAATAATTCACGTGTTGTGCATTAAATAGAGTTCAGTACAGTATTATATCTAACAATGCAAACGGTGTGAATTATTACATCATAATTCACATCCTGTTGTGTGGTGCTTCTTAAATATCATTTCTTTTCAGAAAAAAAATCATACTTTATATTCGTTTATCTTATTCTTAAATTTGGGTTTGGATATGTGGACCTGTATAACAAACCTGCAAATCAAATCATACTTCAATGCTATAGATTATGAGAGGTGTTTTTTGTTTTATACTTGAAATATTGTTGTTGGTCTATTTAAGTAAAGATACATGAACATATTAAGGGAGGCACTAGATAGGTATTACACATTTTTTGTACAGTCTATCAGATTGCTTTGATTATTGTCCTTGCTGTTAAACTTGTCTGTTTGCAACTTACCTTGAACATTGAGGCAGAGGTTATAAATTAATTACTTGAATTTTATCCAGATGGTAATGTCTGTTTCACATTTAGAGTTCCATCTAGGCAAAGACTTTAGAAATTTTCTTTACTTGTTATCTCTATGAGTAAAATTATTCAAGTTGTGGTAATTCTGTGAATTTTGTGAATAGCAGATATTTTTAAAATTAAAAGGTAAAGGTTAATTTTCATGCAGACATGCTTAGCCATGTGCAGACATGTTTATTTTACATGGAGATATGAATTAAAATAAAGGGTTTGTGGGAACCAGCAGTTAGCGTAATGGCTATGTCGCTGGGCTCCCACATAGTCGACCGCGGTTCGTGTCCCGGACCCGGTGGCTTAAAACTCACGCCGGGCGCGTGTGCGTGCGTGCCCAAGATCCCGAGAGGAGAATGGAGGAGAAGGGATTGCGGCGTGACCATCCCCCCTGGGGGGTGATTTCTCGCTTTCTGTCTCTATGTCTCTCTCTGTCTGTCTGGCGAGCGCACGCGCCCTACAGTGAAAATCTCTCCAAAAAAAATAAAATAAAGGGTTTGTTAGATGTTTCATTTTTTTAGCTCCTACATGAAGCAGCAGCTTCAGAATTTGTTTGGGCCAATATGCTATGCTTGTATTTACTTTTTCTTTTTTAACAGACAAAATTTATACCAAAGAGATTAAGTTTAGAAAATTTTCTAGGGAACCAGCAGTTAGCGTAATGGCTATGTCGCTGGATTCCCACGTAGTCGACCGTGGTTCGCATCCCGGACCTGGTGGCTTAAAACTCACGCTGGGCGTGTGTGCGTGCGTGCCCAAGATCCCGAGAGGAGAATGGAGGAGAAGGGATTGCGGCGTGACCATCCCCCCTGGGGGGTGATTTCTAGCTTTCTATCTCTCTGTCTCTCTCTGTCTGTCTGGCGAGCGCACGTGCCCTATAGCGAAAATCTCTCCAAAAAAAAATTTCTAATAGTTTAAATATTATGATATATAGTTATATAGTAACTTTTTATGATTTATGGAATTGCAGATATAGTAGTTTAAATATTACTCTATAGCCAAAGGACACCTGCACTTGCTATAGAGTGATGGAGACAGAGAAAGTATGCCTCAGTGGGATGCGGTAGTGCTGGAATCCTATTTCCTCCATCTCTCCAACCCATAAAGATTTTAGGCGTACATGCACATATGCATGGCATGTTTTGTAAGCTGATTGGAATGGGATTTCAGCCATGTGGTACCCAGCTCCCTATTCACAGGGCTTAACCACCATGATATAAGGCCTGCCTTAAAAATTAGTTTTTTAATTACAAGTTTCATGAGATAAGTTGCATGACTTAAAATGTATTCCATTGTATATTTAGTAATACTGAAAGACCCAGTACTTAGCCTTTAGTTAAATAATGCAAATACTTAACTTCTATTATTACATTAAACTATGATTATGTTGTTCACTACCATTAAGTCCATATGGAAAACTATATATATACACACACACACATTATGTGTGTAAAATATAAATTTGGATTATATATGTATTTTTTATGTAACCACATACATTATTTAATAGCAATTTATAGATATATAATTTTGCTATCCAATGTAGTAGTCAATAGCTATGTTTGTTATCAAAATTCAAATGTAAATTAAGATGAAATAAAATTAAAAATTTTGTTTCTCCTTCACAGTAGGCACATTTAAGTGAACAATAGTTTATCACAGTAAGTTATCAGACTGTGATAAATATATACATGAATATTTCAATTTAAGTATAATTTAAATAGGATCCACATATATGTATGTATGTGTTTTAAAACATACACATCTACTTGTGTGCCAAATTAAGTAGCCACCAAGAAATAACTGGATATTCCAGCTGAAAAATGATGTAACTCTTGAGCCAGCAGGTGGCATGGTGGTTAAAGACACTGGGTTCCCACATGGCTGACCATGGTTCTAGTCTCAGTCCAGGCAGCTTGCTTTTTCAGTTTCTCTATCTCTGTGTATCTCTATGTCTTTTTCTAGTCAAATTTAAAACATAAGAATAATAGATAAAGTTAAATAAAAAATTATTCTTAAAGAAAAATGATGTAACTCTTTTGAGAGCATGTTTTAAAAATTTTACCTTCATGGGGAACCAGCAGTTAGCATAATGGCTATGTTGCTGGACTCCCACGTAGTCGACCGTGGTTTGCATCCCAGACCTGGTGGCTTAAAACTCACGCCGGGCGCGTGTGCGTGCGTGCCCAAGATCCCAAGAGGGGAATAGAGGAGAAGGGATTACGGCGTGACCATCCCCCCTGGGGGGGTGATTTCTCGCTTTCTGTCTCTCTGTCTCTCTCTGTCTGTCTGGGAGCGCACGTGCCCTATAGCGCAAACCTCTCCAAAAAAAAAAATTTACCTTCATTAAGAATTTAGCTCTCTCACCAGTGTGTTACTTTTTTGTTTGTTTGCTTACTAGCTTGTTTGTTTTTAAGCACTTTTGTTCAACTCAAAATAGTATTAAAATGTTTCAGCTCCAAAACAACTAAAAATAATTTGGTAAATATTTTCCTTAATTTATGTCAAATTTTCTTGTCTTTATGTTGTCTAATATATTTCTACATATTATTAGAAAGATTTATTTTTGTTGATTTATAAATACTTATTATAGTTTTGATCTATCAGTTAACTAAACTATAATATAATTGAATTTGACTTCAGTTGTTTTCATAATTAATTTTCCTGCTTATTTGCTCAATGAATTATGTACACTTTTGAGAGGTTTTGCCACATGCAATTAATTGTAGGAAATTTGACCTGATACACTATATTTTCTTTTCATTAAAAATCCAACTCATTGCTATGATGAGGACTGGCACAGTGAAAAAGGCTGTTACTCCAGAAAAGAGTAAAAATTAAGTAGCTAAAAAAAAAATACAGCCTAGAAAAAGTGAGAAAAAATTTAAATCCTTTAATATACTCATGCACTGTTTAATGGTCATTGATGGAGAACATGTGAGATGACTTCAAAAAGTTCATGAAAATATGGAATTAATGTGCAAATTTGTTTTGATGCAAAAAAAAAATTGAAGTCCATACATAGCTCTTTCCTCATATGTTTTATCTATGAACTTCTACACAACCATGGTCCTGTGAGGCACATGTAAACTATACCATATAGCCTAAACGTGTAGAAGTCTTCATCACCTAGGTTTGTGTAAGTACACTCTGTGATGTTCATGCAGTGGTGAAACCGCCTAACGACATGTTTCTCACAGTGTATCTTTGTCATCATAGGGATGCATTATGTATTTACCTTGTGCTCTAGTCTATGGAAATTACCATATGTGTATGCATTCAAGCACTCATACTTTAATCACTTACTGGCACCATGTTAGATGAATAGGAAACTAGAAAACCATGAAGCAATGAGAAATTCAGAATGGCGCAAAGTTATTAGAGTACTCTTCTCATGGTATTTTCAAGTGGATTAATTTTGTTCAATTCAAGGAAAGCTAAACAGACTTAGATTTCTGAAAGCATGATCAGTGACTACGCCCTGCTCTCCAGTTGTTGATTCTTGCTGCAGAATGAGAGTCTTGATCTGCATGCCCAGGCCTGGATGAGAAGTGGCGAAGAGGTCGCTGTTGCAAATATCTGATGAACGGAGAGCTTTTGTTAGGCTGTGTATTAGTTTTCTAAAGCTGCCATATGACATACTACATAACGTAGCTTAAACCACAGAAATGAATTTTCTTACCGTCTAGAAGCTTTAAGTCCAAAATCAAGGTGGTATCTGGGTTAGTTACTTCTGAAGGCCACTCCGCTTGAAGGTGGTCATCTTCTCCACATCTTTTTCATGTGGTCTTTCCCTTGTGTGTGTTCGTATCCTGCTCTCTACTTTTTATAAGGACACCAATCATATTACATCAGGGGCTACTCCAATGACACCACTTAACCTTAATTTCTTCTTTAAATACGTTATCTTCAATCAGCCATATTCTTAGCTACCAAGGGTTAGGACTTCAGCATAAGAATTTGAAGGTTCACAGTTTAGCTCAACACACTGCCCCTCAGTCATCAATATTACCTCCCTGGGTTCTTATTAGTCTTTGTAACTGGCCCCGTTTCATAGTTAATTCATAGCCCTAGATCCTCATTCCTTTCATGCTTTTCCTATATCCCTCTGAGTGGAGGATTCTCAGGCCCTCTGATTAAAGCCCTTTGCCCCTCTCAGGTGACATATGACCAGCAGTCTTCCCTTCCACCACAAGCCCTCATCTCATCCTTTTTTTTTTTGGTTAAGTTCTTGCCTTAGGGTGCTGTATGCTTGCCAGAAAGAGAGAGACACAGAGACCATGAGAGGGGAAGTCTGAAATCATGTTTTTTCTTTTCTTTTCTTTTCTTTTTTTTTTTGTTTTTAAATCATTGTGGAAGGATAGCTATTCTGTAATCCCTTCTCTTCGATTATTCACCCAGGGTCTTGGGTACTCATGCACATGTGCCAAGTATGATTTTCAAGCCACTGGGTCCAGGACTTGAACCATGGTTGACCATGTGGGAGTCTAGTGATATAACTGCTATGCCATCTGCTAGCCTCCATCTCATCCTTGTTAACCTCAGTGTCCACAAAGACGAGATATCCAGAAATTCTTCTGAGTCTTTGAACTCTGTAGCTCCAAAAATTTTATGGACTTTATCACAAACTCCCATGAACTTTCATTAAAAAATGGCTTTATTCATAAAGTTACAAATTCTGTCCATACTTCTCTTATGTCTTTTGTAGCAGTATTCACTGAACATATTAGGAATAAAAATATCAAGGTTAGGCAATTATTCCCAGGGCCTAATAACATCAGAGGACATATTTATGATATTGTATAAATTAAACTTGTAAAATGTACTATTTTGCAAGAAATAGACTGATTTAATGTCCATTGTTCAATTTTCAAGTGCTTCAAATGCAGGTAAAAGCATATTAAAATTAGCAAAACTAAGACCCTGGATTTTATGAAATGTACGTGACTCTCTTTAGTAGAATCATACAATAGTTGGTTAGCCTTTTTCTCCTAAGGTGAGCAAAACTAGGTTATTTTAGGTTGGATTATTTACATTGGTGTCCCATTGGCAAAACATACCCCTTTGTGTGGGTGTGTGTGCCAACACCCTAGGTAGAAGAAAAGCATCATTCACTGGGATGACTGAAAAACCACAGATGGTCACCTTGCTTCCTGTTTGCTCTCCAGATGAATCTTGTCTTTTGTCCACAAAGGAGGAAGTGAATCTCTCTCCATGTCACACAACTGGTTGTTTCACTGCACTGCTTACAAAGTCTGATCATTTCCAATGGCCTCTGTTTATGAAAGTGTATTATGTACAATGATAGGGATTTGTAAATTATAGCCTTGTGTCTTAAATTTCCTATTTTTGTTAGAAACATAAATCCACACATCTGAATATTTGCTCTCTTACATACTATGGTTTTTAATTTTGATGTAAAGGATATCAGATACACAGTTAGTTATTCAAAGGACTTACTGAATTCCAATGAACTTGGTAGTGGCTATTCTAAGTTGCAGGAAGTCATTTTGTATGTCGGAATAGGAACATACATGCTTTCACATATTCCATTTGTAACAGTCTTATGAAGGACATATTATTATATCCATTTAAAAGAGGCTCACAGAAGCTTAGCAACTTCTAAGGTCAAGTTACTTAGGGTGGTGTTGTATCCAAACTTAGCTTCCATTTAGAGCCCGTGGTTTAACTTGCATGCTCAGATCATGGAAGATCATAAAATAGCAGGTTGCTTCTTCTGTTTTTAGTTTCTCCTTTGTTTTCTGAAGAAGACATTAGCATTTGTTGGACAATATCAACTTCCAAAAGAATCCTTGAAAAAATAAAGTAGAGCAATATAAAAATTAATCAACTTCAAATAATTGAAATGCAGGTAGCCATGCTTCTCAAAGATCACATCCTTCTTAACCTGCACACATTTATGTCTTCAAAGGTGGTATTACTATTTATGTTCAAATTTATACCTTTCCTAATTACCTAACTCCCTAAATACAGAGCATGTGGATTATTAACATAAAATGATAGTTGGTACACATTATTGCTTGTTTGTCCTCTTTTACGGTGCCCTATCGTTGAAGCAAAGCAAAGATGTCGAAGGTTAATGTAGATCACACTAATCCAGGTATTTTGATATTTTTAAAGTAAACAGAATCAAAAAGTAAACATGCAAAAAGTCAATCTTGAAGCCAGCAATGATGATGGGATATGTATATATTAACAGTTACTATAATTTTTTATATTGAAGGAGCCAAAATAAAAAATGCAAACCCTTGCATAAGGCCATGGGGCAGATAAAGACAGGAGAAGTCTAATTGCAATATATCCTGTAATGGAATCACAGTCTGTGTAGAGCTGATTAAGGTCAATTTGAATCACATCAATTTGAATTAACGTGGCCTTTGCAGAATGAACAACACCTTAGTGCCAGCATGATCAATTAGTACTTTTAACGCCATACATCCGCCTGGAAAGGTTAGATTTATTAGTTATCAAGAAAACATTTTAGAATGCAAATCTGTGTTACTTCATTTCCTCTAACCTGCCTCACCTTAGCACCTGGAAATTCTTGGGACAGATGTGTCTTAGACTCAATTCATCTATTATATGAAGTAAGAAAATATGTATATAGAGAAATACATTTAGATTTATTGGATAATTTTCTCTGCAAATACTGTAAGAAAAGTATTTTTTGTACAAGTTACCTAGGAAAGTCAAAATTCATAATTGAAGACAAGTAATTGGCTACATTGTTAGGCAAATAATCATGAGTTAGCCATATGTCTTTCTAATTTTAGAATCCAGGAATTCTTGAAAGTTTTAAGAAATATTTATCTTTTATAACTAGAGGGTCTGTATGCTCACCATAGAAACAGAGAGAGAGAGAGAGAGAGAGAGAGCACTCTCAATGGGATGTAGTCACAAGAGAAGAGAGAAAGAGAGAGAGAGAGAGAGAGAGAGAGAGCAAGCACTCTCAATGGGATGTAGTCACACCAAAAGAGAGAGAGAGAGAGTGAGAACTCTCAATGGAATATAGTTACACCACAATCCTTTTTTCTCCATTTCTTTATCCATCAGTGTTTTGATCATATGGGCACGCTCACCCAGCTTCTTTCTTTAAGGTGCCAGAGCCAGTATTCAAACCACGTTCAGCTATGTGCTATCTGGCTCCATTTGCACAGTGTTTAACTGTTGTACTGTGTGACAGATCAAGAACAGTTTATTTGAATTACCTTAGTTTGTAGATCAAAATAACGAAGTCCAGCAAACTTAGGTTGCCAGAAACCTGGACTAAAAGTCCGCTCACATTTACTACTGTATCATTAATCCTTGATAAATTGGATATTTTATTGGATCATCAGAAAAGTCATGACACATTTCTGCATAGAAAAACATAGGAAAATACATTATGACTTCTTCAATGACTCAACACATTATTTGTACAGACATACCAACCTATGTCCTTGTAAAGATATTATATTATTTCTATCAATTTGGGATCAGCAACTGTCTTAGAAATAAAATGATCGGAGATGTCATCTCTTCCTTTACTCCTAGAAAATTGTTTTTTATTTTAAAAAAGCTGGTTTTTTAAGTCGAGCACTTCATCACTAGCAACTTTACTTACAGACTCTCAGGATATTTAGACACACAATATAGTTTCATGCTTCATTGCCTTTATTCCAGTGCTTCCTTGTGGAAAACTGTAGTATCTTTGTAACTGAACTGCCCTCTTCCTCATTCCTACCAGTTTTTAATTAATCATATTTTCATTGTCTATTGCTATGTAGAAAATTATCACAATTGGGTCGGGAATTATCACAGTTAATTGTTCAATGACAAAATGTCTTTACTCATGACTGCAGCTTGGGCAGATCAGCATAGTTTATGTATCCTTTGTGAGGTGAAGACAACTCACCTGGAGCTAGAGGATTCAGGATAGCTTCACTGACGGGTCTGTCTCCACACCTGGTGCAACTGAAATAGTTGGGGACTGGCTAGACCTGTCTTCCTCACTTCCTATTCTTTAATCACCAAGGGCCTCTCTGTTCCCAAAGACTCTCTCTCCATTTAAGACATTCAGACTTCTTTATGATGACTGCCTTAAGAGAAGACGACAACCACTGTCAAGCCTCTTATAGGCTAACGGTCACAAAGTGACACAGTGACCACTGCCACTTTCTATTAGTGAAATCAGTTCTCAGGAATAGACTACCTTCAAGGGAATGAAAGACCACTTTTCTGTCTGGATTGAATGAGTGGCATGTACCTCTGGGGATGGGAAGAATTGTTAGTAGCCATCTTTGTAATCAGTTGGCATCCGCTAAGACTAAGCTGAGTCCTGCTCTAGAAGCCTTTCCTTACACACTCACAGTCAACTGAAGCTAGAACGCGTTCCCCTTTTTTCCTTTCTTTCCTTTATCATTATACTTACCATTCATTATACTTACCATATTCTTATTAGATGATTGCATTGCTTTCTTCCAAGATGATAAGAAACAAGCACATGATCAGTTCTTAATTATTCTTGTGTCAATGATATTTGTAACATATCTAGCAACACAAGTATTTTATCAAAAGATTGTCTAACAGGGAACCAACAGTTAGCATAATGGCTATATCGCTGGACTCCCACATAGTCGACTGTGGTTCGCGTCCTGGATCCGGTGACTTAAAACTCACGCCGGGCGCGTGTGTGTGCGTGCCCAAGATCCCGAGAGGAGAATGGAGGAGAAGGGATTGTGGCGTGACCATCCCCCCTGGGGGGTGATTTCTCACTTTCTGTCTCTTTGTCTCTCTCTGTCTGTCTGGCGAGCACACGCGCCCTATAGCAAAAACCTCTCAAAAAAAAAAAAAAAAAAGATTGTCAAGCATAATTAAACATCTAAAGTATCATAAAAGGTAAAAACATGATTTTCAAAGATAATCACAAGGCCTACTAAAAAAAGTTGAATTTTGAAATAGGGCTACCCCAACACATGCATGGTGACCCTGTACCAGAATATTTTATGAAAAAAATTCACAATAACATGAAAAAATGTTGTAAAAATATCCAGTAATCTGTTTTATCGTACTTTTCTGGTCTAATTGGGAGTATATGAAGTATTTGACTTTGTTTTTTTTTATTTGTTTCTCTGCTTTAAGTATAATAACTCATTTTTGGTTCATTTAATATGTATGTGCATTTGGCATTTGTTTGTAAGTATTTATTTTCATCATTGTAAAATTTCACAAATCTAGATACTTTGGGAAATCTAAGGAAGGCAAATATTGTGTGGAGTGAAATTTTCCTCAGGGCAAAATTTCAGAATTGAAACTTTAAGAGGGAGAACTATTTATCAAAATCCACAGCCTGAATCAGTATCTTTGAAAGATGTGGGGGCTTAATCTCCCTCTAGCATTCCCATCTGTCTCTTATTTTCTTTCCTTCCTATTTGTAATAGCTGTGAACTTGTTGAAACAATTAATCCAAATGAACTATAATATTTCAAAGTAGAAAGCTGATTCTTCATAAAACCATTTCTTGCAAATGCTTAATAAACAACGCTTAATGCTTTTTTTGTCCTCCTTTGTCTAATGCAGCAAAGTGCTTGATAGACCCAGGGATTAATTTATTTTAAAGGTATGTGAAAGAAAAAAAAAATAAGGATCTGGATAAGACATGGTCTTTAGCCCTCAATAAAACTTTTGCCAATGAACAGAGTACCTATAAAACTCACATGAGATATTTTTAAACCCAAAATCAATTATAAATAAATACATTGTATAAGTAGCCTTAAAAACTCTTTTATATGTCAAAAATTGCACAGACACAATAGAAGTTTATTCAACTAAGAATCACAATGAAAATTAGGTAAGCTAAACTTCCATATGTTAGCTATTGCTTTGTATATACTCATCAGGATTTAAGCTGTTAGGTTGTCGATTAATTTCATTAAGTTTTCTCTTTTTGTTCATTATATTGAAGGCTATAAGAAAAGTCTACTTGAAATGTGTCCTCAGAGATATCTTTTTTTACAAGGAAATTACTTTAATGTGAAATTTATCTGCTAGACACAGAACCATGAACACAATAAATAAATAATGTTCTTCCAATTATGCATATGTATAAGTCATATGGTTAGAAATGCTATAGCAGACATAGGAAAAAATGCAAAGCAAGAAAAAATTCATCCCAGGTTTTTGTTGGCGGGGGCAGGAATGATAAAGCAGGCATAAAGCAGAGCAAAGTAGGAAGGCTTGGCCCTTCCCACACAATTGGTGTGGGGATGGAGGTGAGTGGAACAGCTAAATGGATCTGCACCTTTACCTAAACTAGTCACTAGAAGGGATGTGGGAAGTAAGAACTAACCGATGAAGAGATCATCTCTCAAGCTAATCCTTTGGTGTACACAGGAGAAAACATATAGGGCTAGCCAGTGGTATGGGAAATATCACTCTCTCTCAAATACAATCTTTCCGACATTGTTATTACAGTCGGTCTCAGTAGTCAATTACCCATCCTTGGAAATATGCTAAATATCTACTTTTTAAATGTAAAACAAAAGAAGTAACATTCTGATAACTGTCTTTTATTAATATTTCCTGTTTTGTTATATTTTCTAGCAGTAGTTGCGAGTGCTATAAAAATATCATGAAAGTATCTTTGAGTCAACACTGGTCTGTGAATTTAAAATATTGACATCTAGTGTTGAAATATGTTGACATAAGCTTACTAAAATTAAAAATGTAGCAGATATTCATCTGCATTTTGTTTAGCTGAATATGTCTGTTTTCTTTTTAACTTGAATCCAGAGAACATTCTGGAGGATTTTTTTTTTATATCTATTTCCTGTCACTTCCATTTAATAATTATGTCTGGTGTTTATTCATCTTAACACATTTTATATTCATCAATGCAAATAGCCTGTCTTTATTTATAGAACTCTAAACAATGCTAAAATAAACTATTTGTTGCTTCATTTCATTTAACAAAGAATTGCTTTATGTATTTCTGTAGTTGATATTTAATTTAAACCCATAAAATTTAAAAACATGCTTACATATGCGAATGTACATGTTTGTGTATTTAAATATAAATAAGCACATATATTTTAATTTATTTGGGCCGTTAGTACTGTCCTTTAGTATATACTATTTGATGTCACAGTACCATTATAGTACTATGAAATATTTGGGAAGATTTAAGACCAAATGATCCAAGAGTTGACATAATACAAAAATAAGCAAATTAGCCAGGAAAATAATTAATTAATTAAATAAATAAAATAGAGAAAAGAGGACAAACTATGGTGTTGGAGACAGTTGTTAAATTTATGAGTTCTGTTAGCTTAATAAATTAAACATTTAAGTCTAAGTAATCTTTAGATTAGAGAAAATCAAATACATGACAGTGCTTCTGAGATTATTAAATTCATGAGAAGATCTGGTAAATATGAAATGGTCAATAAATAGTAAATTATTCCCCTAGTATTTTAGTACTTTTAAGCATAGATGCATGATTTCTGTGTATTTTTGTTGTTGTTTTTTAATTGCTACAGAATGTGCTTGTCATGGAGTGAGAGAGAAAGAAGGCACTCTCTGATGGGACATGGTCACATCCTAATGCTTTCTCGATTACTCCTTTCTGTTAGGATTTTAGGCTCACATGCATTCACATACTTGGTGTGTTTTTAAAGCCACTGGAGCTGAGATTTGAACCATGGTCAACCCTGTGTGATACAGTTCCTTTAAACACTGGACTATGGGGCCATCCTGCCCATTCTTTTTAATTTAGGGAGAGAGAATGATCTAGAGGAAAGGCATAAGAATCTCTACCTTCAGAAAAATCTAAGTTTAAATCTCCATCTGCCAAGAGTTTAACCTGACTAATCTTTCTGAGCCTAATTTTTATATCTGTAAAATATATTTGAAGTTTCCTACCACGTAAGAATGTAATGATGATAGTAAGGGTAACACACATTGCTTTCACAATTTATTACTTGGCACAAAACTAGGCAATAAGTATATGATAGACAGATACATAGATAGCATTAATTCATTACACAACCACTGTATTAAGCATTACATGTATTACTCTATTTAACACTCAAACGTTTCATCCTTATAATCATCTTTATTAGTTTATTAAGTTATTTTTAATTACTTAAGCATATCCCACAGATGTTCTTCAATAATGAAAGTTTATTTTTTTTTGTTTTTGTATTATCCAATATGGTAGCCACTAGCCATGGTAGTGGCAAATGAAATGTGGCTGGTATGACTGGGGATATTTTCAGAATTTAATTTTATTTCATTTCAAATTAGCATGTGCCTAGTGGATTTGTATTAAACAGCATAACTGCACAGAATTAATTCACACAGACATCACACCAGGTATGTAGATAGAAAATAAAACTTAACTAAGAGCTTTTTTTAAATTTGTTTTTTACTTTTGCCAAAAGGTAGGTACACTAGCTGCAGAGAGAGAGAAAACGATCAAGAAAACATCCCCAATGGAGGATGGTAATGCTGAAATCCCTTCTCTTGGAATTTTAGGCATGTGGGTGCACACACACACACACACATACACACACACACAGACAGTATTTCTCAACCTTTGGTCTAGGACTGGAACTGTACAGTCAGCCAAGTGGGATCCAGGCACCTTGACCACTATGCCATGGCTGGTCCAGAGTTCTTTTCTAAGAGAAATATTTGACATTCGTGCTGTACAGTTCAGCTCCTTTTCTTACATTGTCCTGTTGGATATTGTGTAGTGTACTGTAGTGTACATTAGTACCCCAGATGTCACTGTGAGTGCCTTGGGAGCTGCAGCTAGGTGTTTTTTCTACTACATGCCTGTGCCAAGAAGTCTGTGCACAATGCACGTGTCTCCTTTGTGAAAATTTGAAATTGATGAAACTATCATGGTGTAGGCAATTCACTTTCTTATAGGTCATCTGAAACAGAGAAAGGAGATTGAATATGAGACACTTTCTTATATTATGATATAACTATGTCAAGAGAATTTATACCTGTCTTATGTTACTCTATGTTGGTCTGTAGCACATGTGAACAACTGCACATTGAATCCCAGCCCCAATGGATGGAAAAACACACAGGGCACATACATGTGCATACTCAAAATTCTGACATGATAGAGAAATGGAACAGAAGGGATTTCAGCCTGATCTTGTCCCAATGAGGGGTGCTGTTTTCCTTCCTCTCTCTGCCTCTCTTTCTCCAGTGAGTGCATATGCCCCCTGGTGATTTAAAAAATCTAATTTAATTTCATCATCAATTTATTAGGTCTACTAAAGACATAATTATATATTTTTCATAAGTAATCAAATCAAACAGCACATACCAAGCTTAGGCTGACACTTTTTTTTTGACTAATATGCTACCAATGGTTAGAGAAATAGAAAACCACTTTCTCTCCCATTCTGAAAGTCTCTTGCCTATGTGTCTCCACACTGTGCTAATAAATGTCATAAAAACTATGCTAATAGGTGTCATAGAGATATGTAGAGAGAAAGATCGATGGCTCAAATTAGCCCTTGCAGATGCTTGAAGAGGCTTTACAGGCTTCCTGGGCTATGCAGGTGAAACAACTGCTGTTTTGCCAAACACTTCCCCTCGAGGGTTCTTGGAATTGAATGACCATCCTATCCAGTTTTATCTTTAGCAGAAGTTATTGATTCAAATCAGACAAACCATAGTCTATGGAATAGGGGCCAGGGAACAGCTGCATCTGGTTAGAAAGCACATTAAAATGTCATTTGGGATGATAGAATCCAGGGCTTTAAAAACCATGATTATTATAGATTAATAAAGTGTGACCACACATAGTATTTTGTATTATTTTTAAAAATCTGAAAAATAGCTATGCTTTGGAAGCCCATATAGATACAATGCTATGATATGTATAATTCTGATTTAGATAAAACTAAAATGCATACCTGTTTAATGCTTGCATTCACTTTGTCTTTGAAGTGAAGAAATGTACATTCTATAATATTGACTTATGTCATATTTTCATATAATATGACCCACTCACATCTTACTTAGCATGTGGGTTACATTACACAGTTGTGTAATCATAGAAAGAAAGACATTTTCAGAATAATCTTGAAAGAGACAATGTAAAGCAAAGCAAGAGGCAGGTTTTTTTTTTTTTTTTTTAAGAGATATTGTTGCTATAGGATGCAGGTGCTAAACTGAGAGACAAAGAGACATAAAGTGAGAAATCACCCCCTCCCAGGGGATATGGTAACTCCACAATCCCTTCTCCTTTGTTCAGCTCTTGGGATTTTAGGCATGCATGCACAGGCGCCAGGTGTGAGTTTCAGGCTGCTGGATCCAGGACTCAAACCATGGTCAACCATGTGGAAGTCCAGCATCTTAACACCACCTGCTGGCTCTAAGATGTGGTCTTTAAAAACATTTTTGATTCTAATAAATAAATTATTATTTTATCTCTTAATAGAGAATGGAAGGGACAGAGGGTCCCTTAACAGGGTCCTATCACACCACAATTCCACTTCCAGCCCTCCAGCCCGTCAGGATGTCATATGTTCCTGATGTGTTTAGATCAATCAAGGATCTGTCCAAGTTTCCCCACGTAGCTCCAGAACCAGAGTGGTGTCCACCATCGGTACCACCACAACCAGGCCAAAAGTCTTTAATATCCCCAATTTCTGATCCCCCCAAAATATAAATGATACAGTCCCTATACTTAAAGAAAAATATATCTAGCAGCATGACTTAATTTGTTTGGTAGACACTGACCTGGTGCTCACCAAATATGAGACCCCTTGCCAGCTATGCAGGGGTCAAGGGCAGACAAACTATATCTAAGACATGGGGAGTGGCTATCACATAGTCACCAAATAAGTAATTATATTAAGCAAATGCCCAAATGTAATGAGGCATTATGGAGATTAGAGGACATTTAGAATCAACTCTATTTATCTTCCTAAGCACCATCCATTTTTGTTATGATACACGTGCATTCTAAGTTTCACCCCTATTCATTTGGGCTCTGCAATGCATTTTTTTCACAATTTCTTGTGCCTTATGACTAGGCTCTAAATATATCAAGATACTTTATTTGTTTTGTTTGTTTGTTTGTTTACTGAGAGAGAGAGGTGAGGGCTCAACAGGGTCCCCATGCTGCGAACCTGCTCAGTCTTAGCTGGCCTGCACCAGGGCATGCTCATGCCTGCCCCATATGCTCAGAGAGTTCCCAAAATACAAACCCAGAACCTTTCCTGTGTGAGTCCAGTTGTGTTACCACTAGGCTTTTATACCAGGACACTTTCTGTACTTTCCTGGCTCCCAGGGACTTTTAGGTCTCCAATAAACATTGCGCTAAGACTTCCCTTTGGGCTAAATGGTGGCACGGTGGTAACCCAATGCTCCACACTGCTAGACCCACATAGACGTTCTAGGGGTTGTCCCCATGTATGTGATGGGTGTACGCAAGTGCCTATGATCCAGACTCTCAAAATTACACTACTAGGTCCCTTTTAGCAAGCCAATAATTAGAAGATTCCTAGTAGCTTAATTGCTAATCACATTGAGCACCTCTTCATGTGCATTGATTGGTCATTTGTTTATTATCTTTTGAAAACCGTCTATTTAAATACTGTGGTCATTTTAAAATTGAAGTTTTTGTTTTGTTTATTTTATAATTCTTGGGAGGGGAAAGTAGCTTCGGTTCTTCTCATTTGGTTTCTCTAGTGTGTAACTTCCTCCCTGCTAACAAGTTGGAGTGAGAGTGACCAGGGTCCAGAGTGTGCCCTGCAATTCACCTAAGATACAACTTCCACCTGACCACTGAAGGGTGGGTACAGGAAGAGAGCCCTGCATGACTCTGCAATTAAGATTCTGCAACATGGGGCTGGGCGGGGTGTGCAATGACAAATGGTGATACACCTCTTCAGGGAGAAATCATCACCCTAGTTTAGGAGCTGAAGGGAGATGGGTTCTCGTCTTCTCAACTACACATGCCTAGCATAGAGCTCTGTCGGGGTGTGCTAGGGAACGCTGGGGGCAGGTCATTGTTCAAAGGACACAGACTCTCACTGACTCACACTCAGATTTAGCAGAATAATTTAAATCAGTGTCTCTCCATTTCTTGTCTGCCTTTAGAATAATTTTCAGAGACTGAAAGATGCTTTTGTTTTGTTTTTATAATTGTCTCTAATTATGGTTGTATTGTAGATAGAATTCCTTTTGCCACTCTTCTGAAAATATTTTACTTGTCTGTATATATTTCATGCTAAACCGTATAAATGTTACTTAATATGTTTCATACTGAATTTCCTCTGTGCTTTAATTTAGGGTAACCCTTTTACCTGGCACTCCTTCCTTAATATCACAATTTGGTAAAGTCTTATTCATTTTTCTAGATATAGGCTTCCTGACTTCTCAACTTGGTATATTCTCCTCAGTACCTTAACCCTCACAGCCTTTTATTTGTAAATCCCTCCAGTCACTTACATTTGCCTTAGTTTGGAGTTGCTCCTTTCATTTTTTCCTGCCTTTGATTTTATATTCTCTAGAGAAGGACTTATGTTTTATTTATCTTTGTTTCCTATCTCCTTTCACATTTCAGTATCTAAAACAAGTAATATCTAAATAGTTGTCAATACATACTTGGATGTAGAAGTAAATTAATGAATAAAGAAAATAAAAGCAGCGAGCTATACAGAATACCATATCATAAAAGCATGCAACTGCTTATCAAACTGCAACTTGCAAGATTTTGTAATATATTATTTCAATCGTCTTTGGTTCTAATGTTAGATTAGCAATATTCCATATGATTAAGAAATATGAATTAAAAATAAAACATCACTACTATGATTTATTTAGCTTAGCCTTAATATAAGAGGGGATTTAGCTTAGCCTTCATATAGGAGGGGACTGTTAGGCTATTATAAATTATATAAAAATGGAAAATGTTTTATTTAATAATTTAAAATTGATCAAGAAGCTTAAAAATGACTTGCCAGGAAGAATAAATTAACAGCGTTAAATGTCATAATTGTGTGTGGGGTTTTTTTGGTTTTGTTGTTGTTGTTGTTGTTTGTTTTTGTTTTTGTTTTTTGCTATACGGCACGTTCGCTAGACAGACAGACTGAGAGAGAGACAGAAGGTGAGAAATCCTCACTCCATCGTGCGCTAGACAGACAGACTGAGAGAGAGACAGAAGTTGAGAAATCCACACTCCGTCCCAGGGGCGATGGCCACGCTGCCATCCCTTCTCCTCCATTCTCCTCTCAGGATCTTGGGCACGCACGCACACATGCCTAGCGTGAGTTTAAGCCACTGAGTCCAGGACTCAAATCGTGGTTGACTACATGAAAGTCCAGTGACATAGTCATTACACCAACTGTGAAAATAAAAATAAATAAATAAAAATTCAGTATGAATGACCTGTATATTTACAAGTTACTTTGATAAGGGAAGTCCAGTGTGCAATGATAGCTCATGCAATCAAGGGATCTTGGAAACAGGATTAAAGTGTATTTATATGATGTATTTTTGCATACAGATGTTTATGACTGACTTTTGAATATAAATAAAGCATATTGTTATTTTAAAATATAAACTTAGATCCCATTGATAGAAAGAATTATCTGGAAGACAGGTTCAATAAATCAATATTCACAGATTAAGAAATTATAAAAGATCAATGAGATAGTCATGTTTTTCCTTATCTAAATATATTGATACATTTTCTATGTTAAAATACTAAATGCCTGGACCAGCAGATTTCTAATGGTTATGTCACTGGACTTTCAGTAGTCGACTGTAGTTCGAGTTCTGGACCTGGAAGCTTAAAACTCATGCTGGGTGGGGACCAGCAGTTGGCTTAATGGCTATGTCGCTGGACTCCCATGTAGTCGACTGCCATTCAAGTCCCAGACCCAGTGGCTTAAACTCACACTGGGCACGTGTGCATGCATGCCCAAGATCCCAAGAGGAGAATGGAGGAGAAGGGATTGCAGCATGGCCATCCCTCCTGGGGGGTGATTTCTTGCTCTGTGTGTCTCTGTCTCAAGGGCCACCCCCCTAAAGCAAAACCCCTCCCCCCCCCCAAAAAAAAAAAACACCTCATGCTGTGTGCATGCTCAAAATACCAAGAGGAAAATGAAGGAGAAGGGATTGTGGCATGGTCATCTCCCTAGGGGGATGATTTCTCCTTTCTGTGTCTCTCTCTCTCTCTCTGTCCTCTCTCTGTCCTTCTAATGAGCGCATGTGCCCTATAGCAAAAACTCCCTCAAAATAAATAAATAAATGAATAAATAAATACCTACCTACCTACCTACCTACCTACCTACCTACCTACCTGGGGCTGGACATTAGCTTAGCAGTATTGCAACTGAATCTACATAAGAAATCTCTGGGTTCACTTCAGGGGCTTCCATGTGTTTGTCAACCATGAGTTGCATGTGCCCCAAACCTGTGCTGACAACCAAGAATGGGGGTCATTTATGCATAAAGAATCTGTTGAGAGTAACTGTCTCTGTTTTGGTCTCTTCATGGAATACATGAATAAACTCTTTAAAAAAAA